>NC_134466.1:66233778-66481278 GCF_047948215.1 Lycorma delicatula
TATTTTCATCTTGTCAGGCATACACAGAGTGATTTACCAGACTATGCAGATACTTTTGCAACTTAGTAAAATGTTGAAAATTTGGTGGGTTATAATGTTTCAAGTGACGAGCTCTGTTAACAAGCTTTTCAATGGATAATAACTAAATCAATCGATGGCAATTTATTTATTTATTTATTTTTTTAATACAGACAGTATATTATTATCATAAACCATGTTAATATTGTCATAAATTATTGTAGGTAATCGATAAAGAATTATTCTTATATACTTAAAAATGAAATAGGTTCAATATTTAAAAATTTATATAATTAATTACCTTTAATACAGTTATTAAAAAGATGTTTACCAACGTTTACATCAACAGCAGATAATGGATCATCAAGTAAATAGATATCTGCATCTCTATACATGGCTCTGAAAAACAAAATTTAAAATAAAATAATAAATGTTACATAAAAAAAAAATTAAAAATAATATTACTGACAAATTCATAAAAAATCATAATGTAATTGTGTGAGTTAAATTCCAAAAATTAAACACAAACGTGAAAATTAGAACTATTTGGAAAGATTAGTGCTATAACTAGTAATTTTGAAAAATAATGAAAGTGGGATTTTATATTCTACCATTGTGTCTTCATTTTGACATTTAAAAATTATACTCTATTTCATAAATAAACTAATATTTATGAAAACTAATAAAGGTCATGGTGATAATTTAATTCCTACGTACAAATGTGCACCATTAACAATTACATCCTCTACCAAATCAGAGTTTAAGTTTGTTAGTAATTCTAACTCTTAATGAGTAAAATTCTTCTTTTTTTTTTTGAACTGACAATCTGAAATCTTAAATTTTAAACTGACAATCTTAAATGTACCATCTCACTCTCTTTCTGTTTAGTCTCCAGAACTACTGCAAGGTATTACTTCAGAGGATGAATGAGTATGATACGAGGGTTATTTTTTTTTCAAGGTCCGATCGGTCGCGAAATAAAAACCCGCGCAAAAATCGAATGAGCCTTTGCGCAGCGTCTCTAGTATGGCCTTCAATCACGCCGTGTTACTTTGTTTAATTCTGAACACGCAGCTAGCACGTAAACATGTCTACAACAATAACATCTCCCGCCAAGTGTGAAGTACGTGCGGTAATTCGATTTCTTCAGGCTGAGGGGTGAAATGCAGCTGAAATTCATCGACGAATAAGTAATGTGTACGGTAAAACTTCAATGACAGACAGCAAAGTGCGACAATGGTGCAGGAACTTTAAAGCAGACGTACAGATGTGCATAATGCAGGCGGTCAGGGAAGGAAGCGAGTGTCAACCGATGATCTCGTTGAGCGAGTGGATGAGACGATTCGAGAAAATCGTCGATTCACAATTTCTGTATTGAGCGATTCTTTCCTGAAATTTCAAGGTTACCTCTCTGCATCATTCTGAATGAGAGACTTCAGTACCGCAAACTGTGTGCGAGAT
This sequence comes from Lycorma delicatula, assembly GCF_047948215.1. Lineage (NCBI taxonomy): Eukaryota > Metazoa > Arthropoda > Insecta > Hemiptera > Fulgoridae > Lycorma > Lycorma delicatula. Next base: position 66,235,258 of record NC_134466.1, read on the forward strand.
GGGTTCCCAAGATGCTGTCCGACCATCACAAAACAATGAGAATGGACGCCTCCCAAACGTTTCTCCAGCGCTACCACAATGAAGGAGAACATTTTTTGAACAAAATTGTCACAGGCGACGAGACACGGGTCCATTTCTAAACTGAAGAAACAAAAGAACAATCCAAACAGTGGATGCATTCTCATTCTCCCAGTAAACCAAATAAGTTCAAGCGAACCTTCTCCAACAGAAAGCGTATGGCTACTGTGTTCTGGGACCGGAATGGAGTTCTCTTGGTGGAATTCATGGAACATAGCACGACCATCACTGCAGTCTCACACTGCGTGACTCTTCAACGTCTACGAAGGGCGATTCAGAATAAGCGGAGAGGAATGTTGTCATCAGGCATTGTCCTTCTCCATGACAATGCTCAGCCGCACACTGCAGCTGTAACAAAGAAGCTCCTGCAGCGTTTTCGTTGGGAAGTGTTTGATCACCCAACATACAGCCCGTACTTGGCTCCATCTGATTTTCACCTCTTTGCTCACATGAAACGCCGGTTAGGAGGAAAACATTTTGGCACAGACATCGAGCTGCAGACCAGCGTAGAAACATGGCTGAAAACACAGGCGGCTCCGTTCTATGAAGAGGGTATTGAAAGTTAGTACCACGCTACGACAAATGTCTAAATCGGAGTGGCGATTACGTAGAGAAATAGCGTAACTATGTAAGTACTTGTTACAAATAAAAAACTTTTTATTTTCAGTATGGTTTTAATTTCGTGACCGATCGGACCTTGAAAAAAGATAATCCCCGTATATATGAATGTAAATGAAGTATAGTTTTGTACAATCTCAGGTCGACTGTTCCAGAAATGTGTGGTTAATTGAAACCCAACCACCGAAGAACACTGGTATCCACCATACAGTTTTCAAATCCGTATAAAAGTGATTTGAACGTTAGAACTCTTGACTTCAAAATCAGCTGATTTGTGAAGACGTGTTCACCACAGACCAACCTTTCTTTTTCCTGTTTAGCCTCCGGTAACTACCGTTTAGATAATTCTTCAGAGGATGAATGAGGATGATATGTATGAGTGTAAAGGAAGTGTAGTCTTGTACATTCTCAGTTCGACCATTCCTGAGATGTGTGGTTAATTGAAACCGAACCACCAAAGAACACCGGTATCCACGATCTAGTATTCAAAACCATAGACTAACCTGGTGGGTTGTAAATATACTACCTATAATTTATTAAAATCACCATCTTTAATTTGGTATGAGACTTCAAAAATAATGTTTTCAGTGATTGCTTCAATTATATTTTTTGTTTAATCAATGCATAAATGGTGAAATCTTTTTCCAATAAGAAGTAACAGTTAATTACTTTAATTTATCCACAAAAACTTTACTAGGCAAGATGCAATTAGCGATGTTAAATACTTTCCCATTACTTAACAAGATTTAGCTTGGCATTTATTCCCATAAATTATACTGAAAAACTAAAAACAAGTTTGATTACTTTTCAGGCCAAGAACTTTCCAGACGACCCTTCTGCAGTATGATAAGATATATATATTAACAGAAAAAACATTTTTTTAAAAATACAATAAAAAAATATTACAAATTATTTTCCAAAATTTATAGATTTCACTCAGTAAATTAACAATTCATCTTAAAAATTGTACAATTATAATTTCTAATTTGATGATAGTGGGATCAACAGAAATTAAAATCTACTCAGGAAAAGAGAGTGGAATATATAAAACAGAAAACTGAGGAGGCAGCATGTAGAAAATAAAGTTAAAAGATTAATATAGAACAGAATGGAATAGAAGATTACCAGTAAACAGTTTAAATGACATATGACAAAAAAATATTTTTTCATTACACTAATTGCAACAGAAAGTAAACATACCTAGCAAGATTAACTCTAGCTTTTTGACCACCAGATAATGAAGCACCCCTTTCTCCAACTAAAGTCAAATCACCATGAGGTAGCAGTTCAAAATCTCTCTCCAGTGCACAAACTTTAATAACCTAAAGAATAATAACGTACAATATTAAATATTTTTTTTTTTAATTTATGCAATCTCATACAAAGAAATATAAAATACAGAAATAACCATAAAATGTATTTCTACTATCTTTTAAATAAATTATCAAAAATTTCACAACATAAAACTGTTGGGCTGTTTCTTACACCTTTTTTTACTTTTATATATTATTAATAAGGGCTGGTTTTCCCTTTTTTATTTTTATTTTTTTATTTTTTGATTAAACACTTTACTGTAAATTTTATTTTCATCTCTAATTTTATTTAGACCTAGTCTAATTGTGGAAATTATTTTTATTTAACTTTTTAATCAATTTCTAGAAGTTGTTCGTTATTTAATTAGCTCTTAATCAGTTTTTATTTAGTTTTATATTTATCTTTCTTTGCTGGAAACTTCATTTTAGTTTTGAAAGTATAAAAATGTTATCTATATTTTTTTTTTTTTTGTCTTCAGTCATTTGACTGGTTTGATGCAGCTCTCCAAGATTCCCTATCTAGTGCTAGGCGTTTCATTTCAGTATACCCTCTACATCCTACATCCCTAACAATTTCTTTTACATATTCCAAACGTGGCCTGCCTACACAATTTTTCCTTTCTACCTGTCCTTCCAATATTAAAGAGACTATTCCAGGATGCCTTAGTATGTGGCCTATAAGTCTGTCTCTTCTTTTAACTATATTTTTCCAAATGCTTCTTTCTTCATCTATTTGCCGCAATACGTCTTCATTTGTCACTTTATCCACCCGCCTTCTAATCTTTTCTTCTCAGATACTACGATCGTCCAAGTTTCACTTCCATATAAAGCGAAACTCCAAATATACACTTTCAAAAATCTTTTCCTGACATTTAAATTAATTTTTGATGTAAACAAATTATATTTCTTACTGAAGGCTCGTTTAGCTTGTGCTATTCGGCATTTTATATCGCTCCTGCTTCGTCCATCTTTAGTAATTCTACTTCCCAAATAACAAAATTCTTCTACCTCCATAATCTTTTCTCCTCCTATTTTCACATTCAGTAGTCCATCTTTGTTATTTCTACTACATTTCATTACTTTTGTTTTGTTCTTGTTTATTTTCACGCGATAGTTCTTGCGTAGGACTTCATCTATGCCGTTCATTGTTTCTTCTAAATCCTTTTTACTCTCGGCTAGAATTACTAGCCGAGTATTCTTTCGATATACGGGAGCGTGGTTGCTGTTGAACCAACAAATCATCTTTGTATACTAATTCAACATATTTCGCTGGTTCATCTTTTAATAAATAAATTAATATTTAATTACACCCTTAATCTGTATGAATATAGTTTACATGTCTTTATAAATAATTATCAGCTGGCCTAATTGCCAGCTGAACAGTAAACAAATTCAATTTACATTTGCAAATAGAAGAAGATGATATAGACTGAACACACTGCCCGTCAAAAATCATATAATGAATGATTTTTTCCGTCTTTGATATTACAATGAAAATATTACAAGTAATAATATGATAAAATTATTAACAATCTTGATTTTTAGTCTCGATAAGTCTTAACAATATAATTGTAAATTAAATAATAATAATAATAAATAATTATAATAATAATAATTAAATAATAAAATTATAATTGTATATTGTAAATAGATATAAAATACAGTATAGATAATAGAGAATTAATATAATGATCCATTCTGCTGTACGATAACAGAATAACAAACCGTTTTTAATTAGGCATATCAATATCAAATTAACTGTATAATGTAATTTAATCCAATCATGAAGTTGTATATAAATAAATAAAATAACCTAGTGTCATATCTTACAAAAAATAAACAAAGTTATAATGTGCATATCGCTATAATAGAACAATACAATTAAATGGTTTAATCTATGCTTAGATTAAATTGTATTTACATTGAATTCTCATATAACAGAGTAATAATTTTACAAGTCATAAAGCTCATATATATAAGTTGGTTTACAAATCATATTTTCTTTGTATTATTTATAAGTGACTGTATAACTTGATTATGTATAATTATCTCTTATAGATAAAAGGCTATACCTATAGGGTAGGCTATACCTGAAACCCACCAGCTCGGTCTAGTGGTGAACGCGTCTTCCCAAATCAGCTGATTTGGAAGTCGAGAGTTCCAGCGTTCAAATCCTAGTAGTCAGTTATTTTTACACTGATTTGAATACCGGTGTTTTTTGGTGGTTGGGTTTCAATTAACCACACATCTCAGGAAAGGTCGAACTGAGACTGTACAAAACTACACTCATACATATCATCCTCATTTATCCTCTGAAGTATTATCTAAAAGGTAATTAATTTTTTTTTAAAGTTTAGTAAGTATATTTTATAGCATTAATATTCTAAACAATTTAATAGGAATCTTTAAGAAATATTTTTTAAATTTGGTGTTGGTTGACTCAGTTTATAATCTTTTTACCAACTTAACTGAAATTATTTTAACAGCACACTTTATTCTGCAACTAAAAAAAAAAATTAAGTGATTGTTAAATTAAAAAAGGTTTCTAAAGATTAAAAAATAATTACTTAATTAATTTTTAAATCGGATACTTTGTCAGACACAAAATCAGATAATCTGTAATAATTTTTTTTTTTAATTATTTAAAATTTTAGTTTGCCCTGTAAATAAAAAGGAATTCTTAGAATAACAAACGAATATCTCCTAAAAATCTTTTGGAGGATATACAAAAGGAAAATTTTTGGTTATTTAAAGGAGGTTGCTAAAAAACAACCAACGAACTGGAAAACATGATAAACGGTGAAAAAAGCTGACATCACAGTTGTAGAACTTTCCCATCTCACGGCTAAAGCCGCGTTCCAGGAAAGTCCTACAACCGTGGGTTGTTTCTGATGCATGGCTTACACACGCATACACAACTTAATTAAATCTATTTATCATTTTATTTAAATTTATTTTTTCGTTTATTTAATTTAATGATTCTAACTAAATCGCGCGTGCATACCATATTTAATTCGCGTATGTGTGACGGTATTAGGGTGACTGTTGACACTAATTAAACTAATATAATTTCAAAACTTACATAGAACAAATCTCGCTTGTACGGTCGGCAAACTGATATAGCTGCGAGGGTTAACGCATCAAGTCGATCGGGGGATTGAGTTCAAGACCCAGCCAGACGGAGTTAGTATTTTACACTTTAATATTATTCATTTATTTAATTCTACTACTCACCTATGACGTTACAGTATAGCAGAAGTTTAGAACATTTTTTGGGATGGGGTGCGATTTTGCAAAACTTTTTTGGAAATATTTGTTGTTTTTTAATTGTTAAGAAATGCGGTTAAGTAAAATATGACCTTAATTAGGTGAAATCTCAGACACTGACCTTGCCCTACAGTCTCACCCCCTTGACCTTTGTACAGAAGTAATTTGACCAAATTTGGTCAAAACTGGTCCAGTAGTTCTGGAGATATAAAGTGATTTAGAGGCCAACACACACACAACACACACACATTAACATTCAGAAAATTTCCATCCAGTTTTTTGAGTTTCTTAGGTGTCAACATCAAGATCCGGTGAAAATCGCATATACCCAAATTGTACCGATTACAATACTTTCCGTTCTAGAGCTATAGCTCTTCTGTAGTGCTATCTAGACAGGAAAGTAAAAAATATGTGAAGTACAGTAATGTATGCACTATGATCAGTCAAGATTTGTTTTGACAGTTGGAATTAGGATATGGAGTCAGTCAATGGCTGTGGAGTAAATAAGAAAAAAGAAATTCAACTAACCTGTTTATAACGTTTCTTGTTGTACAGTTGACCAAAAAGTATATTTTGCCTAATTGAACTACTAAATACCCAACCTTCCTGAGATGCATATGAGATAGAACCATGAATTTCAATGTCACCCTTCAATATTTCAATTTCACGTAAAATTAATTGAAGAAATGAACTCTAAAATAAAATAAAGAAGAAAAAAGATTAAAAACCAATTACAGTGATGATATAATTCAGAGTATATTAGTTTTTCAATACGTTTTAGTCTAAATATGTTTTTCTAGCATACAAAGATTTGACCGCAGTAAAAAAACAAATGCTGTTGCAGTGAACTGTTATTATAAAATTTGTACGTTTACTCATCCACTGAGCAAACAATTTGTAATAAACTAGAAATAGGTATAAATAAGTAAAATAATTTATTTTTTAATGTAATAATTTCAAGTAATTAGTAAATCTATAGATATTATCTGAGTACATGAAAGTAGCTCTAATTTAACAGTAGAATTTGAACACGAAAAAGTTGCTGGAAATAATTTTTTATAATAAAAAATTATCTGAATTTTAAACAATGAAAGAAAAGCTAAACATAACAAGTTTTATCAAAACTGAAAATCATATTTAAAAGATATGAAGGCAAATAGAAAAGATTTCACTATATTACATCATTCAACAAAAATCTAAACTTTATGTTTCATAAATTGATTTACCAAAATTGTAATTATATAGTATTATATTCTAGTAAAAGTATAAAGATTTCAGTTTATAATACAGGATCAAGAAATGATCCTATATTATTTGTAAGAAATAAATACTACTATAGAACAGATAACGTTGACTGACAACTAATTTGTAATAAGAGTATGTCCTTGTATGTATTAAAGATTATGCAAGAATAGATTTATTTATTACATTGTGAATTGTAAAACATTACTTAAATAATTTTAACAGAAGTACCACCAAATTCAGATATGGCAGAGTTAAGATACAGTTGAATTCACAATTATCAGTTACAAAATTAGCAATAAAAGTACTGAAGTTGCATGGTGGTGTTTGGTAAAATTAAGGAAATGAATACCCCTGAACATGTCATATTCATCTGTCAAAAGTGGGAAGACAAGCAACATCAGTGCATCCAAATAACCGGACTGATCACAGCTGATTCGCTAATCAAAACCATGCTGAACAACGCGGACAACTTTAAAGCCATTACAGAACTTACCACACAAATCCTGCAGCAGAAAGACAGGGAGGATGAAATGGCACGGATACGGGATAGCAATGTACATGCTATGATAAACAAGCAGAAGACGGGGGAAGCCCAATCAAAAATCTGAAGGTCTGAGGTGACACAGACCCGCCTAGCGCACGTGGTAGAGACATGAGGCGTTTGGGATGAGGCCTAAGAACGACATAGTCGGGCTTGGTCACCTCATCACAAAGGTTAGAGGCAGGTAAAACAAACAAAAAACCCAAACCGGTGGCTGTAGTACCGGACGTACAGCCGGCAGATGGGAAGACCCATTTGAGTTAGGACAACCTACTGAGCTGTGCTATGCTTAATCCTATGGTATCCAGCTCGAAGGGTAGGAGAAAAAAAAGGTTGATTGATTTATAAAGAAAGGACTAGCAACAATATATCCTAACCGACTTTCTCATATTACTTCCAGATGTAAAATTACTTCTTACAGCCATCTGTTTTGCAACTTACCGTTAGTTGCTTGCACAAGTCTACTCCTAACTCAAACTGGTTTTTAATGTTTGCATTTCTGACCCATGAACCTTATTTTTAGCAACAGCAAGTAGAATATAACAAGTATTTACAACTTATACTTGCCTAAACACTTATTTGTGTTTAGAGAAACAGGCTTAAATTATTGCCAAACAGCTGACTTTAACTAATGATTCAAACACAATTTTCTCTTGGTTTAAAAAACCTTCGTTGGCAAAATGACAACTTTCATTACCAATAAAGAAGGCAAACAGATGATTATTTGTATAAAACTTTTGTTGTTAGCACCATTAGAATAGTTGAACAATATAAATCAATGAATCGTAAATAAATACAAAGAGAAATTTGTGCATTTTCAATACCTTACATAAAAAAAAATTTTTAATCTTAAATATTTCTTTTCCACGTTTCCTTAGTAGTTGAAGAAAGAACTAAACGTTTGTCTGTAAAAAAAAAGGATTACCTGAAAGCCTTCTGACCATTTAATAAAATAAAACAATACATAGATCAGTTATTAGAAAAAAATTATCAACAGCTATTATTCACATTGATGAATAAGGGTATTATACAGATAAAGAATACCTATAAATGCTGTTTGACCAAATTATTAATAACTAAAATCTGTTTGATCAATTTGAAAATATTCTGCAGAGGAACATAGCAAATTACTGTTTTCCATAAAATCAACAATATATAATCTAACTTACGTGATGGACAAAAACATTGATAAAACAAACCTAACAAGACAAAGATAAAATTATTATCAAAGCAGCTAAAATATTCCACAGTTTTTTTAACATGTCAGTATTATCATGTTAAACGTTTGTTAGAAAATACTGAGGAAATTATATCATGTTCAAAATAAGTAATACCAATCAAGTTATAATTTTTGATGGGTTCAACTTGGTTTTGTAATCATTATTTTGTAAATTCAAAAACTATGCTCAAAAATAAAGATTTTACACAATGAAAACTTATGAAACAGTAAGATTTAAAGAAAATTAATCAAAACCTCTCTAGAGACAAACAATTTGGAAAAAGCTAACCTTTTCAAATTTATGTTTATTTAGTCAAATGTATTATTTGTAACAAGAAGTTCAACTGAATTATTTAAATTATAATTCTCTTATAAGCACTTTAGACATTAATAAATTGAAATAAATCTTATTTCATTTTTACATCTTTAAAGGAACAAATTATTGAATTTTGAAGTTTCAGACATGAAGTTTCATCAACAAGTTGATGATGATGAATTGAAAATTTTATATCTTTTCATGAAAAAATAAGATTAAGTAAAAAGAGTATTTCATTTTTCATAACAAGAAATTTTCAATTGGTAATCATTATACACAATAAGGGGGTCAGAAAACTGAAAGAATAATAGTTGCAAACATCTTACATATATGACGTTACAGTCTTATTGACGTACAAAAAACAGTTTAATTTAAAAACGATTATTGATTTGAATTTAAAATAACATCCCTGAAAATCCCTGAAGATGAAGTAACAGCACCGAAAGTACAAGGATTTACATTTTTTAAATCGTTGGTAAGTGGAAATTTATTTTATATGAATTGAAAGAGCTCATAAAGCATTTTTTAAAACATATACAGCAAGAAATAAAGTTTCCTCATTTAAAATGATAAAAGAGTATTTAGATTAGTATTTTATATGATTTTTATTCCTTTTTGTTTTTACAAACAACCAATTTAATATTATTATTACCTTTCCTGAACCAACTGATCCGACAACACCAGTTAAAGTACCTTCTTTAAAGTCACAATTAATTGAATTCAAGGTCGGTGGATCATCATTGTTTGGGTACCATGAAGCAGAGACATCTTTAATGAATACTTTATTCATACTACCTTTATCATCAGTTTCATCATTTTTATTTTCATCATAATTTAACGTCATTTTAGATTCGTATTCATTTCTCAACAAAAAGCTCTGTAAATTAAAAAAATTATTTTTAACAATAATTTTAAATACAAAACAATTTTTTAAGAATATTTCAATTATAACGGGAAAGTTTTATGCCAACTTAAACACAGAGTTTCAAAGAAATCAAAAAAGAATGAATAAGAGAAGTTTTGCAAAGACTTTCCATTCCTCCAGGACCATATTTCTATGGTATATAACTTCTACAGTTCTATTGTTACCATAACTGCTGCGATTTTCACACTCTGGTAAAACATTCTGTAATCTATAAATTTACTCAATTTTTATTTATTTCTAAAATTTACAAAGGTTATTAATAATGTTATAACAAGAGCTTACACAACCAAGTTATATTTTATACAAGGGGGATGAAATAATGAATAGCTATGTTGTGTTGAAGTAGGATGCACAAAATGTCATAGAAGAACTGATTAAAAATATTTTGAAGAATGGAAAAAATAAGTGATTGTAATGAATAAAAAGTGGAAGTTATTTACAGAATGTTCTTTAAATTTTTCAAGAAATCAATAATACATTTCTTATTCAGCAATAAGTTATTAGTCTTATGTTCAGCCTTTTCTTTAATATCAATCAGTGTTAGACATTTCTTCCTCAGAATCCGACATAATTAACAAAAGGATACGTAGTGTAATATAGAAACTTAGTTACGTATCGGTGTACTTTCAAATTAATCTCTTCTTGCTTACTACTAAATCGGATTAAAATCAAAGTAACAAAACAGCTAATACATTAAACAACACCTGCTTCTGATTGATCAGTGGTTGAAAAGAGAAGGTGTTTGATTGGTTGAACACTAGTATCATAATGAAAATCAGATACAGGTTTCAGCTGTGTAATTCAAACGTTATAATATAGCCGTAGAAAAATATAATTTTTAAACTAAAAAATTTTGCAATTTACCTGTAACCTATGAACCGATACTTTACATTCTAATATTTCAGCAACACCTCTAATAAATGCTGTAGTAACTGTCCGAGTCAATATTGAAATGTATGATGCAACAACAAACACCTACAAACATATTAAATATCATTAAAATATGACAAAAATAAAAAATAAACAATTCCTATTATTAAAAAGGTTTGCTAGAAAACATTGATTGTCAAAATCAATAGAGGACTTGGATGTTTAGAAAATTAATTTTTAGATAATCAATCCTTGATAAATATAATTATATGATAATTGTATAATGAAGATATTCAGTTATATATAAGATGTAGCTGTAAAAAAAACTGATGACAGAAGTTTTAAAATTTTTCATTCTAAAAATTATACAAAGAAATTTTATCATCGTCAGTGCACACCTTTCTGTGTTCTGTACATTTCTCCACCCAAATCTTTCACTGTTGGAATCAATGGTGCAAGTCATCTCTCCTGTGTTTTTGCCTCCACCTGACCTATGGACTCAAAATATGTTTCTTATCCAGACTTGATTTTCACATATAAAACTAAGCTGGGTGGGTACAGTATTACAGGAGAATTCTATGTTTTGCCAAAAAATGTTTTTTCAGACAGCATGTTAAATGGCAGTACATTGACTTGGTGAAGAATCCATAAGCCTTCTTTTCCATTTCAAGTCTTTTTAATCTCAGTATAATGATTTGACCTTTATCAACATTTATAATTCCTCAGATATTGAAAAAAAATCATCGTGTTTATAATTTTGATTTGTTCATCCGAGTCTTTTGTCTTAATGAACTGAAACTCTTCTATTGTATGAAATATCATTTAAATTCTAGATAATAATAAAAAATTTATTTAATTTTTTTTGTGTAAGGATGAGGTGGACATGGATCTTCTCCAAAAACTTTCTTTCTCTTTTTAGATATATTAACCTGATTAAAAACGTATATATATATATATAAAACATACACACAAAAAAAAACAGATGCTAGCGTTGAAAAGTTCAGAGAAATTTTAAAAAATTACAGTCTGAACATTTAAGCAGTTACTGAATTGAGTAACATCAATAAAGAAACTTTTCAACAGATTTTAAAGAAGATTTTTACCATTAAAAATGTTTGTGTGAAGACGATGTTGAGACTCCTCATCTGAATAGAAATAAACTTGAATGAACATCTGTATTGACATCCTAAAAAAATTGAAAATAATCCGATTTTTTTGAAAATTTAGTAACTTGTGATAAATTGTGGTTTTTTATGCATATATATATATATATATATATATATACAATAGTCACTCATCAACATTAACTTACTTCAACAAATAATATGTTTCTATAGCAGATTTTTTAAGCTTTAAATGAAATTTCACATCAAGACATTACTCCATGTTAACAATTAACATTATTCTGATAAATCTCAAATACATGGTCCTTCTTTCTTTTTCCTATTTACTCTCCAGAAATTACCATTCAGGTATTACTTCAGAGGATGAATGAGGATGATATGTATGAGTGTAAATGAAGTGTAGTCTTGTACAGTCTCAGTTTGGCCATTCCTGAGATGTGTGGTTAATTGAAACCCAACTACCAAAGAACACCAGTATCCACGATCTAGTATTCAAATCCGTGAAAAATAACTGACTTTACTAGGACTTGAACGCTGGAACTCTCGACTTCCAAATCAGCTGATTTGGGAAGACTTGTATACCACTAGACCATCCCGGTGGGTTACAAATATATGGTCCAGATTCAATAAAGGCTACTGCTGAACTAATGGTTCCACCTCCTAGGAAATTTAACAGTAAATGGAGATAAAGCACAGGTTAATATGCCATCCTGCTTGCTATTGTTGAATTCACGAGGAAACGGCAAAATATCACCACATCAAAGCATCAACCACATTTTCTACACATCATAAGAAGATATAACAGATGTAATTACGGGTAATTTAGAACATTATTTAACAACAAAGCACTTATTCATTGTTAGAGAATATTATTAATCAAATTAAATTCTCCTATCTCAGTTACATATTTGTAAAGTAACAACAATAACATTATTAAAAGTTAATACACTTTAAAAGATCTTGTTGGAAAAAAAAACATGAAACCTACTTTAAGACTAGACTCATGTTTTCTTTCCGCTAAATCCTTACCTTCCTTTCCGCTTATCCTGAGAATTAGGAATCGATCATCTACATTCTGCAGAACATTTAAAATTACAGTATTTACAATACAGTTTTTGAATAACTAATGGTTTTGGATTGTTGATATTGAGTAATTAATAAAGAAGAAAATAACTTGCCTTTGAAAAACAGAAAATACAAATTTATAAATGGAGAATTTAATTTTAATAACTTCAATTGTTCATGCTTAAAATAGGATACTATAAAATATCATCTATAACATGAAAAAAATGGCAAGAAGTTTCTACAGTCTTAGCTACAATACTGTAGGTGATGCTATACTATTTATTTCACATCAGCAAGGTCATTTAAAATGAGCAGTGTACTCTGGCAAGAATGTAAACTGCTCTTATATAAATATATATATATATATTTTTTTTTTTGATTTTGATGATATCACCACATAAGCTTGAAGTTTGAGCATTGGATATGTTTTGTAGCATATGAAAAATGCCATGCCTGACCGGGATTTGAATCTGGGACCATCAGGTGAAAGGCTGTAATATATGTAATATATACATACATAGACATATATTTACAGTATAAATACAACACATAAAAAAACATCTCTGAACATGAAGTAGATACATTTTAAAGAAGAGAATTACAATTTTTACACAGGAAGTTAACAAATATATAATATATAACTATTATGCTATATCAGACAGAAAACACAGTAAAAAAAATTACAAAAAAACTGTTAATCGTTTACACTGAGCAAATAAATTTGGTATTTTCATGATAATTCTAATACATAATTTTAAAAATATATGAATACATACATTTTTTAAATTGAAAAAAATATATAAATCTAATATGACAGAAATCTTATTAGACTGAAACAGTAAATTATGTTAGTCTGATTATAATTGAATGCTATAAATGTTAAAATACATCAAATACCTTCTCTGCAGTAAGATGATCTCCTTGTAAAATAATACCTAATAATGATAAAAACAAAGCAGTCCTTGTAGTTAACAAATTAAATGTCATTAAGAGCCCTCGAAGAAATGTTATTTTATTTACAATTTCTAATTCAGCTCTGAAATTAATTAAACAATATTTTAATACTTAATTTACCAACAAAAATAACAAAATAAAAAGCTGCTATTAAAGATAGCAGCCAGATAAATAGCTTATCAAAATCTCAGTCAATTATTTTTGCAGCAGATTAATCTACATTCAGCTTAGCAAAATGTATTCGTTATATGAAAGAAGATTAAAGTAAAGCTAATAAAAAATTTATTTCTCATCATAAAAAAGAAAGCTGATAACACAGTTGTAGGACTATCTATCACTTGGCGTTTTTTCTGATGCACAGCTTACACCCACAATTTAATTTAAAATATTTATCATTCTATTTATATATAATATTTTTTCTCATTTATTGATTCTAACTAAAGCGCGCACGCATACCATATTTCATTCGTGTGGGTGTGGTGGTACTATCAGCTACTTGAAATACTTCTTTTACACTTTAGATATTATTCATTTATTCAATTTTACCGCTAACTTGTGACGTCACAACATAGCAAATGACTACAACAGCTGTACATCAGTGCTACACTAGTGCTCCTTGTAGTGAGAGGGGGTACTAATGAGGCACTTGGCCACTAATTTATTTAGATCATTTTTTAAGATGGGGGTGCGATTTTTCAAAAAAATTATTTTGCAAATATTATTACTTTTTAACTTTACATATAATTTTTTAAAAAAGAAAAAGTAGCTTACCAAATTCCAGTTTAATTTCCCCGAGCGCTTTCGGCTATTATGCCATCTTCAATAGGAATATAGTTATAATTAAAATTATAAAACTACCATAATTGAATTATATATATATAAAACAACTGATCGTCATTTTATTTTCGTCAAAAGTTAAAGTCTAAGTCACTACTTCCATATTGTAATATTTTCTCAATTGTTATGAACTATCATAACAATTATAATAGTTTTATGATTTTAATCATAAATATTTTCCTGTTAAAGATGGCAGAATAGCTGAAAGCATTTCAGAAAATTAAAATGGAATTTGGTAAGCTGGTTTTTTTAAGTTATATATAATAGTTATTATAAAAACGGTGCCATGTTCGATAAACTATTTTTTAACTGTTAGCAAATGTGCCTAAGAAAAATAAGATCTTAATTAGGTAAAGTCTCGAGATACTGAGAGTGAACTTGTTCTACAACATCACCACCGACCTTTTAAGTTGAAACTTTAACGGCATCAATGCCCCATATATAAAAGTAATGTGTCCAAGATTGGTCAAAATGGGTCGAGTAGTTCGGTTTTTGAGTTTTTTTGGGTTCCTTAGGTGTCAAAAGATCAAGATTGGATGAAAACCGCATATGCCCAAATTGTATCCATTACAATACTTTCCCTTCTAAAGTTACAGACAGCTGTGCAATAGTGCTAGACGGGAAAGTAAAAATTGTTAAAAGAAAAACTCTAAGAAACAGTTATATTTTTATTCATATGCAATGAACAAAAATTTAATCTTGTTCACTTAAAGAAAACAAATATACTTTGAAGTATATTTGAAAACAAATATATGTTGAAGTGTAGAAAACATATCAAAACTTTATATTAAACTAGCGTACCCCGCCGCGACTTCCCCCGCAATATAGATGTAGCTTCATTCGCAATGTTTTTTTTTTTTAATATAAACAATTTAAGATAAACAAAAAATTAATTACAATCCCTAATCTAGTATCCCCATCGCGGCTTCACCCGTGCTCTATGATAACATGATAACTTGCTTGCACTTCCCGTCACGATCACAGGGTCATGGCTCGCTTTGCTCTCCCTTGCCGTTTTCTCCCGTTTCCCTTTCCTTCTCTCGTTTTTATTTTCCTTACTTCCCTTTCCCATTTCCCTTTTCCTCTTCCTCTTTTTTTGTCATTTCCATTTCCTTTTCCCCGTTTTCCGTTTTTTTTCTTTTTTCCGTTTTCCCATTCTTCTCTTTTTTACCCTTTTACCTTTTTCGATTTTTCCCTATTTACCTTTTCCGATTTTTCCCTTTCTTCCTTCTTCCCCGGTTTTCGATTCCAATTGGTTTTCAATGAATTTCGGTATAGGTTCATTTTGCCGCTTAGCAGAAATCATGGTAAAATTCATTATTATTTCTAATTTTAAAATAAAACCTTTTCCGGAGACATGTTTGTAATAAACTTTTTTCATTATTTTAAACAGAAAAATACAGCTGTAAAATTTAACGGCATTCTTCTGAATCACTCACACACTCATTCTGTCGCTCTGCGCGCGCACTCGATGTATTAATATTACTTATTTGACAGATGTAATGAATTACTTTATTTCCATGCTTTACCTACGTTATTACTTCAACCTTTTAATCTCAACCAATTTTTTTTTTATGACATCTTCAATTATTTGCTTTACATATTCTAATTTTTTAATTCCATTTTAATTTAATTATTTATTTATTTTAAATGTAATTTAATATTAATTAAATTTATTTAATCCCCTCCTCTTCCCTCATTTCCCTTTCCCCCTTCCTCTTTCCTTTTGTCTTTTTTCTCTTTTCCCTTTCCATTTCTTTTTACCGTTTTTCTTTTTTCCATTTTCCCCTTCTTCCCTTTTACCTTTTTCGTTTTTTCCCTACTTCCCTTTTCCGATTTTTGCCTTTCTCCCTTCTTCCCCGCGCGTAAATCGGTCCAGTAGTTTTTTAGTCTATAGCGGACACACATATCGGAAACATTGCAATGGAATCGTAAAATATTTAGTATAGCGTATGTTGCTTTTACGTCCAACAGATAGGGCTGTTAATACGAAATTTAGTTTTTATCGATTTGAAACCCTTAAAATCAAAATTTCGCAAAATCCTTTCTACGCCTACTTAAAGATACGAAGGTACCCTGAAAATTTCAAGTCTCTACCTATAATAGTTATGGTTGTACGTTGATTACGAGTCAGTGAATCAGTTCTCTTTTATATAAGAGATCAAAGACACAGGAATAAAAATATGATTGATAAACTAAATTTTTTAACATGATGATTACGACAGTAATTGTTTAATTGAAAATATTCAAACATATACAATTTAAATATACATTTTTCATCTGTTTTACTTCAATAAAAAACCGATTTTTAAAAGTTTCTATTTACTTGTTGGTTCCAACTTGTTGGTTGTATTTACATTAATTTTCTCAGAATTAAATTCTTTATAATCCTCGTTACTAAATCTTCTGCATTTATTAGTCATTTAACAAAGCTATTGTATTACAAACCTAAAAAAAAAAAAATTTGTTTTTTAACACCGAATTTTGTTTTACATGGAATATTTTAAAAATTACTGGGGTTATAATTCTGGGACCTGTTTTATCCTATTTCTCAGCTCAAATTACCTAAATAACCACCAACTTTACTCCATAATTTGGGTCCTAAAAATTACAATAGGGCTTCTTTTTATTAGAAGAGCTGAAATCTGAGCGAAATTTTTCGTTAGCCGTAACTTGAAAACAAAGAGTTTCCAGACTTATGTTTATATGAAATTTTTTCATTAATAATATTACATTTTTTGAAATTTTTAAGATTAAAATTGTAGAATGTATAAATAGACAAAAAAACTTTTCAGACAGATTGTTTTTTCCATTTTGAAAATAATAATTCAATTAATGTGACTTTATTTATCATTTTAATCCGGTTAATGAATACTTGTTACGGTATTTTAGATATTATAATTTTTTTGGAAACTTTTAAATTTTTAATAAAAAGATATTCAAAATGATAGATAATCTTTTCTTATTTGGTGTAAAATACAGACAAAAAATACATTTTAAAAACTTACTTTCGTGCAGCTATAACTATTTTTGAAAATGGTTTTTCCCATGCATACATTTTTATAACTTGTATTCCCTTAACAACTTCATCTGTTAAACGGATCCTTTCATCGGTTCTTAAAGCTGCTTGAAGACGGTATCTTGAAGATAATTTTCCCGTAAAGGCTATAAACAGTGAATAAAAATAAAGTTAATATATAGGCATAAAAACATAGATCTATACAAGATTTAACATTGTGAATATTTTTATTTTGAAATTATATTTCCTCTCAAAACGCTGTAAGCTGAATTATAATTTCCACAGTTTTATGCTGATCATTATTCTTCATGCATTACCATTATTTCTATCAATATAATGAAAGTGGTCCATACAAAAACGGTTCAACAGCAATAACAATGCTATATCGTTAATCTAGTTTTTTTAAATATGTATTAATAAACAAGAGGTTTTACCATATAATAAAATTAAATTTGAAAATAAACCAGAAAAAAATTCAAAGCATTTACGAGGGCGGTTCGGAAAGTAACCTCTGTCTGGGTATAAATAAAACAAAAAAAAATTCGGGGGGAATTGGCGAAAAAGATTTTGTCGCCAGGGGATCGAATCATGGACACGTGCAGAGCCAGGGAGGCAGCCTCTTTGCTGAGGGCGTTCGAGTTCAGCAGATGGCTGGATCAGGACGTTCCGATGACGTATTGAGGACCCTCGAGGTTTGTAAGGTGGGCGCGCGATTCAAGGGGGTATGCGTGGGGTTCAAACCCGGACCCAGACTAGGTTAACGAGAAGGGAAGGGTAGCCCTCTCGGGGAGAATCACCATGGCAACCGGGAGGGATGTCGTCTTGTCTCAATGATCCAAAAAGGACCCCGTCGAGAGATCAGCTTCAAACTGTACTATGGGGGGGGGGGCCTAGTCTTCAGCCACGTTACTTGGAACCGACTGAAGTAACGTCTTCTAGGCGGTTACCGGTTGCTCTCAAGTAGTTAAAAAAAAGGATATAAATAAAAAAACCGGCGTAGATTTGATTATATTATACACAACTTAAAACGAAAACTTTTAACTATCTTTCAACATAGTCGCCATTTAAATCCAAGCATTCGTCATAGCGTTTCACAAATTTGCAAATACCTTCTTCATAAAATTCAGCCGCCTGAGTACCTAGCCAACCTTTCACGGCATTTTGAAGTACGTCATAGTCATTGAAGTGAATTTCAATTAATTCACTTTTCCAGTTTTCTTCCACATCTCCTTCATCATTTCCTGGTGTTTTTCTTTTCTTTCTTCTGCTAAGGATCCTTCTTCTGTTGCTTCTGTTTTACCTGAAAACCTGTGATATTTTGTAATTTATTTCTCAGTGTTGAACGATTTTTGATGTTTTCTTGAATTATTTTCAATTCTTCCAAGTCCTTCAGTTTCTCTGATCCAGTTGTTATCGGAACAACAACTGAAATTGAATTTGATAACCTTATTATAAAATTGAAATTCTTTGGCAGAGTTTATTTTCTTTTAATAGACTATGTTATTTTTACCAATATTATTTTAAATTTGTATTACTAGTATCACCTGATTCAATATTTAAACACACAGTAAATAAATATTATTATAATATATATACTAAATTCTATTAACATAAACCATCTAGTATGGAACATTGAGATAAGACATATCTTAGAGATATTATTATTTACAAATATTAGAAATTAATAAAAGTAACAAAAAAATTAAATATATAAATACAAACAAAATTTCAGTTTGAAAAACCATCAGATAGTGTTTGAGGAAGAAGGATCTTATGAAAACTGCAACAGATAGCAACACTCTAATAATAAATTATTAATATAACTAAATAATAAATTAAGTGAGCTATTTTCATTATTTCAGTATTTTTACTTTTAATATTTACTATGCAGTAACTAAATTATTTCAATTATTACAGATGATGTGGGATCACACGAAATCACTTTCATAGTAAAATTAAGGTAAAATAGATCTATCTCACCTCGGTATTCTGTGCTACGTGGTTTTAATTTAATAGAATTTAAAATATACACATTTATAGAAAAATTAACAAAATTAATCTCATTCTCTATGGGTATCACAAAAAATGGTACTTACAGAGCATTGGAACAACAAGTACAACAACCAAAATTCCTGCAAGTCCAGCCCAACTAATTTCTCTATACAATATAACAGCAACTATGCATGTGAGTAATGGTGCTGACCACAAATAATTAATTGTTATTGCCACAAATTCAAATCTTGATACGTCATTTGATATGAGATTTACAATTTGACCTGAAGAAACATCTCCAAGCGCTGTTCTTCCAATTTTTAAACACTGAGAAGATAAAAAAATAATTGATTAATCATAGATAATCTGTTCAATTCTATTTAACACACCAGTTTCAAGTTATACTGGGTAGACCAGAAGCAATTAGACGATGTAAAAGTCACACCAAGCTATCTGTGTAGATGGTGACAGGAAACACATATAGTTAAATAAAGTAGTTTAAAATGACGTAGTATTGGTTGCGCAGTACAACTGTAACACAATGAGTTTTTCAACGACATTTTGACATTGGAAGGAATGGAAAGGTTCCTGCACGCCATAAAATATTAAATTCATCAGAAAATTCAGGTTTATTGCATCAACAATAAGCAGCCTTGTCCCCCTTGAACTGTGCGAATCCCAGAAAATGTACGGAGTGGTAGAAGTGTTTCAGAATAGTCCTTACCATTCTGCTTTCATCATCATTTAACCCACAGAACCGTTGGATGTATCTTACATGAGAGGGTTTAATTTAATCCCTATAAAATACAAATAGTGCAACAACTCCATTCATGTGATTTGAATTATCGGAACGACTTTTGTAGGCAAATGCTGCACCTAATCAAAGAAACACTACAATTGCAGGATCACTTGGTAATGTCCAGTGAAGCACATTTACATCTAAACGAATATGTTAAAAAGCAGAACTTTAAATATTGGGCTGCAGAGAATGCACACATGTTTCATGAGAAGTCATTGCACAGTGAAAATGTTACAGAATGTTGTGGTGTTAATGCATTTGGAGCAATTGGGCCGTACTTTTTTGAGAATGCTAATGGTCAATCTGTTACAGTCACAACAGATCGATGTGTGGTGTTGTTGCAAACATTTCTCCTTAATAAACTTCACCGGTGTCATGTCAACACACACCTATTGTGGTTCTAACAGGATGGTCTACCAACTACACAGCACAAAATTCCATGGTAGTCATCAGAGAAATGTTCCCCCAACATGTCATCTCTTGTTTTGGAGATGTTGCATGGCCTCCCCACTCGCCTGATTTATCAGCATGCAATTTTTCTTATGGAGTCATTTAAAAGAGAAGGTTTACGCCAACCGACCTCACACTGTACAGGAACTAAAAGATTTCATCCGAGCAGAAATCCATGCAATTCCAGTGGATCAGCTGAGAAGAGTCATGGACAACACCGGATGACGTGCCTTACCACTAATTGAAGACACTTGCATGATGCTATCTTCAAAACGTGAGTTGAAAAATAAATGCATGTCCTTGTGCTTTACAATGGTGAATCTAGTATTCTGTTTGCAATTAAAGAGTTCATTTTCAAGTTTAAAATCGTCTAATTGTTTCTGCTCCACTCTGTATATAACATTTAATTTTCCAACTTATCTGTTCTAAATAACCTGAATATAGATCAAATGCAAGACAATTAGAATACTATTCTCTTTATTATTTTTTCCCCTCAAACCTACTTCATGTCAGTGCAAACTATATATATATATATATATACAGCATGTCCCATCTCGGCTTCTCCCGAGATTGTAACGTAGCCAACCCAGTTTCTAACAGTATTAAGTTAACAGAACTTTCGGATGTATGATTTTTTTGTGGCATTTTGATTTTCTGGTAGCAAAATGTCTTGACTTTCCGAATTACCAGTTCTGGAAAGTCCAACATATAACTGTCCATGAGAAAAACAGTCTGACCATAAATCAATACCAGTGTGTTTGAATATCTGACCTTGCTCTTTATAGATTATTATAGCAAACGAAAGTTTTATTGGAAATTGTAGTCTCTTGAATTGAAATGGTAAGTCTGTTGGGATGAAGAGTGAAAATGAAGGATTTCATAGTGAGTAGAAGTGATTTTTTTGCTCTGCGTTTGTATTTTGTTTTGTTCGGGTTTTTGGTTTATTATTTTGCTTTGGAGTATCAGGAATTATTAACTGATAAAAAAGAACTGGCCGAATGTATTTCGTAATACACAAGTTGGAATACCAGACAGAAGTGTGGGAGCCATTAATACGATGACAGTGGTTGATATGCAGTCCAAGAAGGATGGTAAGGTACTGCAGACTCTAGCTGCCGGCATAAAGGCAGGGACTGTTATATCGGCAACAGTTGAGGCTCGACTGATTGGCGATGGTGGAAGTGATGACCGACCGATCGCTAACAGATTCCACGTGGTATACCTGGACTCTGATGACGATGCTGACTTGGCCCGGCGTTAGTTGACACATTTGAGAAAGTACAAGTTAACAGTGGTGGTAACATAGGACCAGTGCAGATGCAACTGTATGGTCAAGACATGACCATTTATGTGCGCAAAATATTGGAGTGCGAGGGGAGGAGGACTGGGCGCAGGTATCATCTCATCGCACCGGAAGGTAGGCTCCCTCCTTTATGGAGTGGTGATGAGCCGGCACGTAGACGCATTAGACGGAGACTATTATGATTAATACAGGCTAGACATATGCGAACCTGCTTAAGACAGTCACGTCGGAGATGGTGGTCCCTGCAGCTACTGAAATCTTATCCGTTAGGAAGGATGGGGATAAAATATAAAAAGATACCTCTGGAACCTTCAGACAGGCTATTTCCAAGGCAATTAAGGAAGGTAGGTCCTCAAGTAAACTAGGACCGTTGCTCTTCGTATAAGAGACTTGGAGCAGGATATACTTCCTGAGGAGATCACACGGTAATCTGTCTGATTATACAGCAGACAGATTACGTCTACCGTATAAACTCTGGGCAAGAGTTGTCAGGCGACCTGAAAATCATATCATACCGGGCTATGGATAGACAGGAGTGGTAATACGTCACCTTCCGGTGCCATGTGCTGCTCCCATAGAACGGAAGGCCAGGATACGGTTTGGTATGGTATCCTGCAGGGTGGATCTTGTTGATCCCCTGCAACGATGCTTCCGTTGTCTGGAGACGGAGCACCTCGACAGAAATTGCAGGGGCGAGAATCGAGCGGGCCCCTGCTTCAACTGTGGCGGGGAAGGACATCGTGCAGTTGATTGTAGGTTGACCCCTAAGTGTTTAGCATGCGGTCTAGAGGGCACCAAACTGGTGGAACTACATGCCCTAAAGTGACGAAAAAATATAACAGCACTGCGCACGTTAAGGAAAACGATAAGACGAGCCGGGGGAGGACCGGGCAGTTCCTGACACAATAATGAGAGTTATTCAACTTAACATGAATCATTCTGGATTGGCACAGGACTTACTTACCGTCCACATCTCAGAGATGGGTGCGAACATAGCAATTGTCTCTGAGCCGTACATTCCTCGCCTTTGAGCGGAGTGGATTGTGTCTGAAGATGGTGGGGAGGCATTATGGTTGGGTGCGTCCTTTCCTATGCTTGTTCATAGGGGCAGTGGTTATGTGAGGGCGATAGTGGGCGGAGTGTACTTCTTTTCGTGCTACCTCTCGCCCAGCATGAATATCGAGATTAGCAAGGAAATACTAGTTAATATTTCCAGGGATCTACACATTTTTCCACCAGAACTTTTTGTTGGTGATTATAATGACTTGTCGACGGCCTGGGGATCGTCAAGGACAGAAATGCGTGGCAGAATTCTGATGGACATTGCTACGGCACATATCAATCGAATACAACTGCATTTACCTAACTACTATTTTTATATAAAAAAACGAATTAAAATTGTGTGATATTTAATAATTAAAAATTATCGGCAGCTTACGCTCTCGTGATTAAATAGACTGAATTTAGCGCAACATATCCGCCGCCTAGTGGAGAGTTAAGATACTACGTATGGAGGCAGTGAAGCATTATCTTTTTAACGCGTTTTTTTTTTTAGTTTTTTCGAGATGAAATATATCTATAAACCTTCTCAGTTATACTAAAGAAACATGGATAAAAATTTGGATGCGATTGATCGGGTAGTTTTTTTGTTTATCCCGAACAAAATAAAGACCTTCCTCTTTATATAATAGTAAAGATCGTGCTCAATAAGGAATATGGACAAAATGCAGTTTTGTTTTGTCAATATTTAACAATTTTTAAAGGACTCCATATAATCAGAATATACATTCGTATCTTAAACATTTGATGACAAATATACTAAAAATAGAATAACCCACAAGAGTGGAAAATTAGTTACTCTGGGATAACAGTCTTGCAGAACAAATAAAGCAATTAACCACTAGAGGTAAAGAAATGAGGTGAATTTATATTAAGAACAAAAATGATAAAGATAAATATACAGTACGTATATGAATATGAATACAGATGTTATATAATAAAAAGTAACTTTATTTAGAAGAAAAATCATGCCTCTACAATTTGTTGATATCTATTAATTAATATGACCTTTATCTTAATCATTTCACAAACATGATTTAACCAGTATACTATATTCTTTTCTTTTTACTTCTTCATCATGACACCATTGCTTTAATGAGGTCGATTTTTGTGTTGAAATTCATTGTTGAGAAATGTTTTTTGACTATTGCCCAAAGATTTTCAATTTGGTTTAAGTCTGGAGAGTTACCTGGCCACAGGAGCACTTAAATATTTATCTTCAAAAAATTTTTCCATTTTTCGCAGTACTGCATGGTGCCAAATTTTGTTGGAACACTCTGTTGCCGTGTAGAAATTTGTAATGAAGTTGTGTCACAACCCTTTCCTTCAAAATCTTGATATATCCATCACTTTTCAACATACCATCTACTACTGGAAGTAATGAACGGACTTCAAAAAATGTGAAACAACCACAAAACAATTTTCTGGGAATGTTTAACTGATTGTTGAATAAGAGCTAGTGATGTATTTTCATCTGGATGCTTTTCTAACATATGGAACCCTTGAACACAAAAAATATGAAAAATAACATCTTTCCAGTTTTCTTTGATCCAGTTAGTATGTTATTTAGCCCACAAGAGGCTTTTTTTTATATTCCTGGTGTTAAAAGTTGCTTTTTAGCTGGCAGATGAGCTTTTCATTCAGTTGCAAAAAGTCAGCGTCTAACAGCTGTAACATGTAAATCTGTTCCACAGGTTGCTAATTCTTGATTTAAGTCCACAGCAGACAATTTTGGATCAAGTTTACTATTTCTCACTAATGAACCTGTGCTGAAGTAATGTTTCTTTTATGGCTACATTTTTGTTTGAAGTGAAAAGAAACCAGTTTTTTAAAATGACATAGTATTTACTGTCCCTAGTTTTAACACCATATTCAGGTACTTTTTTTTGCAATTGTAGTAGGTGGAGTCTGGACCTGCTTTCTAAGCATAACTCAGTCCTCATCCTGCAAGAGGTGCAAAAATAGGTGCACCTCTGCAAAAATGGCTACCCCAAATAATTTTTGGTCACACAATGGCAAATAATTACACCATTTGCACTTAAACATGACACTCAAAGAAGAGGAAAAAAACTAATATAACTAGCTAACAAAAAACTAATATAACTAGCTACCTGACACGTTAGCACCACAACACAAATTACAGTGACACCTATAAAATACAACCCGTTTTCTTAAATATGCATAATCAAATGACAATACGTTAAGACTGATTCCATCAATTCATATAGAAGAGTCCATAAGGTCCTCAACCAAACACATGCAGAGGGATGAACAGGGATCAAAGAACCTCTACTCACCCTCATCTGCCTTTCTACCGCTAACAATGACCTACACCGTGGCAGCTACGGTATTCCATGCCGCCTCTGACTCGAGCATCTTGGTGACCACACTTTCAGCCACCAACTTCCCTAACTCCTCGACTACTGGGCGCCATACAACAAACCAGCACCCACACCAAATACTCAGGTACTTGTTTATATCTAATCTTACCAAATTTCAATTTTTTTTTTTATTGAAACGAGAATGAACTAACACAATTAAGATTGCCCAATAAAAAAATTAAAAATTTAACTAAATAACCACAAATCTACACTCAATACATAAAATTAAATTACATAATAAAACTAAAAACTACATACCTTTCTATAAACTAATGATACACAAGCTACACGAACTTTCATTCCAGTTCTTAAAGAAGATGCCATATAATGGTGAGTAAGTATCGAGTAGAGTGTTGTAGAACATATTATTCCAAATACAGCAAAATATGCTTCTTCAACAGAAGTTATTGAATTTTCTTTAAAATAACTTAATAATACAGCAAGAAAATACGAACGGGATAATCTGAAACAATAATAAACACAAAATAAGATAAAATAAGTCTGCACTTTATTTGAAGTGGCATCAGATATTTGAGGTGAAATTGTATACCAATTATATACAGTTACTCATCCAAAAGTAAACTGCACCAAATATTATTAAATTTTTACACTGTGATGTAACAAATAACCTCAGATTAATCAGCGGCTTCAACAGTTCATTAATCCAACTCCCTCTGTATGATAACCAAACCATAAAAATATTAATATACAATTATACTAAAGGTATTACACTTGTTCCACAAGTGTTTCAAGTTCCGCTTGATCATACGTTTTGTGCACCTCAACAGTAGTCACTTTCACTTCCATACTGTATTAATTAGTAAGCCTTAAAAGTTTAGGTACATTTACAATTATCACTAAGAATTAGATATATTCTATTTATTCGTAAACAAATGACCTACAAATTATGAAATTAGAGATATATAAATATTTTTCATTATTAATACGCAGTTTTGTAAAATTCATTTACGTATTTGTGAAATACATGGAAGGACAGTGACGGCTCGTGTATAGGCACTGTGGATCAGCAGCACTCCCTACTACCACTAGATTATTGACAAAATTTAATATAATGAGTCCTTATTTCTTTAATTCTTTCTTTATACTTGTACAATAAATAATTCTTAAGCTTAATGTCAGTAGCCATCCATCAGTTTATGAAAAAGATACAAAACTCTTTGTATGGAACTGTGTGCTTCACAGTTTCACCGGCATGGTATTTGGCTGTTGTGCGCATGCACATGTTGGAAGCTGCACGTGAGACTGCTAGGGAGAGAGAGCACTGTCGTTCCTACAGTGTCGACCCTGGCATGCTGGTGGAAGGTAGTTTTTTTTTTATTCCATGTATGTATGGAATGTTCTTTGTTCGTTTTCTTTTCTAGTTTTGTCAGTGGAAGGAATATGAAACCGGTTTAGTTGTTTTTTCAGTACAGATCAGAAGATGGCAGAAAGCAAGGGCTCTTTGACTGCCAAATCTGTCCAAAAACATGCTGGAAGGGTGAAAGAGAAGGTAATGAGTAAAAACTAATCATGTATTTGTTTCTGTGTATGTAGAAATTTGAATTAAGCACCACGTTTGGACTATAGTGATTTTAAACAGACATTTTATTAAGTTATCTAATAATACTAAAAAATATTATCTGTACTGACATTTTATTATTTATTCAATTAAACCGAATATGGTTTTATATGTATCATATTTTAATATGTACATATTCTTGAATCTGATAAAGTCTAGAATTAGATTATTATCCAGCTTCCAGCTATTCTATTTGATTCATTTTTTTGGTTCGTTTATTTTACAGAAAACTAACCATGGCCTTGAAAAGGCCCAGAAAAATATTTTCTGGAGCAGCACCCCACTAATTTTAGCTACGAACTGCCACTGATTGCAAAGTTTTCATTCTAACAAGAGAAAAATAAAATAAATTTACATATTACACTGAGAAATATTTTATATTATTTTCATAAGAGATATATTACATAATACCATGAATTATATTTGAATTCTCTGAGGAAATCAAATACTTTCACATTATGTAAAATGTCAGCAACAAAAAATCATTGGTTATGTTCACCTTAAAACTGACCATAAACTAAGAGGTACAAACAAAACTACGCGTAATTTGCTTGTAAAGAACTAAAAGTGACAACTATCAAATACCAAAAGAAAAATCATAGCACTGAAAGAATTACTTAAAAACAAACATAAAACTTTATATTTGTGAAAACAGAAATTACTTTGTTACTCCATTACTTTCTGCTTTCCATTATCAATGCTTTGTTGACCAATGGATATTAGACCTCCTTCTTGTTTTATCCCCCCACCATTTCTCCTAGATAGCATTTTTCACCTTATTTTATTTTTATTTTTACCTTATTTAGTCACCTTTTCTTTGTTCTTTCCCATTTACTTACCAATTTTAAATTTTCAATGTTGTTATTTTTCTTTCACATTCTCTTAACATGTCCAAACCATCTGAGTCTGCACTCCCTACCCAGTACAACATGTTTTCTGTACTAGCAGGATATCTTATATTTATACTACTTATACTACTCCTTTATGTCTTGTCTCTCTAACTTCTAAGAAAATTTCATGTGTATTACTTGTAGTTTGTTTACCTCCTGTTCTTTTTAACGCATGCCTCTATTCTGTATAAGTCAAAATTGGTGTGAAGTACGAGCATGTGTACATTTTGTACAAGACCTTTTTCATTTCCATAGCCCTTCATTACTCCTTACTACTTCTTACATTTTACTTCCTTTCTCCTTAGTGATAAAAATTGCTTGCACTCTGTATTCTTGTTCCATCCTCAGCCACTTCACTATCTAAATAGGTAAAACCTTTCACCCCTTGAAGAACTTTGTATTGTAGTTTCAGCTTTCCTCTTGATTCACTTTCTTTTCTAATTACTAACAATATCTTGTTCTTTTCATTCCTTACTTTCATATTATATGTTACAATCCTTTTATTCCTATTACCAAATATTCTCTGACCTTTCTTTTAACTTTTATCCTCCACAACAATGTTGTCACCAAATAGATATGTTTTCCTTCCCTTTTCTTCCCATAGTCTTGCCTTCACTTTTTTATAAACTTCATCCATCTTCATTATAAATTAAAGTCTAACAGTACAATTCTCACCGTCTCAAGCTAGTTACAATATCAAACCACACTTCAGAATCAAAATATTTTTTCCCCACAGCTTTTACATCTTCAACAAAGTAAATAGATTAAATATGTAAGTAAACTTTTTTACCCATCATGTAATCTATTTTTCCTCAATCCTACCAGTAAATGACAACATACTCAAAGTAGTATTTAGGTACAAATGAACTTCTTACTTCAGAATACCTGTCCTAGACATGTATTATATTCTTTTGGTGAGATTCAGCCCCTGAGTTTCAAGAACAAGATCTGCTGTTTATTATGAAATACTGAAAAAGAGTATGAAAAGTCATCTAGAACAGTAGATCCAACATGTTGATTTCTTGTAGGTTGAGATTCACTACTGATTTCTTTGATAATGGTACACAAAGTTTTGTGCTATACTCCAATAAAACTGCCTTAATAATGATCGATACTAAGTAGAAAAACAGTTTAAAATTCACAAAATTTGATAACATGAATTTTAAAATAAATATTTTTTTTTATATGTAACAATGTAATTTACTTTCTGGATAAATCTTGCATTCAAAAGGTTTCAAAGCATGTTTGTAATTTTGGTAATACTTAGTTAATAAATATATTATTAATTTTTTGAGGGATAGTATTTTTTAAAAACTGAAATTTACTGCTTAAATTCTGTTTCAGGACAGAACTTTCATGATTAAATGCACTGTTTAGATTTTATATTACTAATTGTTATATTAATTATAATTAATAGTTAAAAAACTTAATTATTATTTATTAACAGTTAAATTATTAGGTAATTATTAATTAACAAACCTAATTATAATTATTAATGACTATGAATTGTGTGCCATAATGTAAGATTGACCAGTAACATTTATAATTAGCTACATCCATTTCTCAAAATTTAGTCCATATGTAAGGAATTTATTTGGTACTGTATAAAGAGGAAAATTACTGACTTATCAGTTAATGTTCTACAATAGATGCTCACTGTGTTCACACATAATAAATGTATAGTCAAAGGCAACACAGCAAAATTAAAGTAAATCCTGTAACAAATCCAAGAACAATATTATGTTTCATATTAGTTTTTGGTTGTGTGACTATGAATTTTCTTTTCACCTTATAAATTCAAGTCATCATTTAAAAATGACTGAACAGATTTTTCATATTTTTTTGTATATAGTCTTGGAAATTCTGTTGCAATCAACATTAAGGAAGTAGAATGAATAACAAACAATAAGTTATAATTATATATCCACAGAACCTAAAAAACAACAAATAAAAACTGTAAAATATCACTTACTGAAGAATAATTTCAGCAAAACCATGTAAAAAGGCAAGCCATATGACTTCTCTGGAAAATGTTATCAATATTGTTGATAAAAGTGATGGTGTTTTGTTTTTCTTCCTTGCTTTTTCTAAATTGGTTTTCCATTGCCTGCAAAGAATGTTGAAATAAAAATAATGAAACGCTAATTAGTTCACATTTTTTTTTAATTTTTCTTATTAATCCCTACACGTCTTCTTTTTCAATACTCATTAGTTATACAGAAGGATGAGATACAAATGACCAGTTCTGAGCAATTTCTATTTTTGATGGCATTGGCCATGATCTTGACCTCTGATCTGGACCATTAACCTTGACATGCAAATCATATGTTGAGTGCAGTATTTTACAGTAGGGGTGTGTTGGCAGTATACCAAGGGAATCGTTACTATGTTACTAATCGTTGAGCCTGTTACTATGGTTTATAGTATATGATGATGTGCTTAGCATCCAGTTACTGAAGGGCACCAAAACACTGGCTTACGCAGACAATTTAGCAGTCCTCATCAGAGGCAAGACAGAAGTTGATCTTCAAGAACGAAGGAATGCTGCTTAGGTAGTGATTAATTCATGGATGATAGACCACAGACTTGAGCTCTCCCTGAACAAATGTGAATACATCATGTTAACCGGTAGAAGGAGAATTAGACCTATAGAACTCAGATTGGGTATGACACAGTTGCAGTTGAGAGATAAAGTGAGGTATCTGGGAGTTACACTAGACAAAGGGTTCAGATTCAGTGACCATATTAAGGATTGTTGTGAGACCGCGGAAAAGACTATTAAGTCTCTCAGCATGGTCTAAACAGAGGCGAAGCAAATCACTCGTAATAACTGGGTTAACAAGTGGAGAACCAGTGCAACATCAGAATAGACTACATGGCTGATCCCCAACCTTAGGTTTGTGGTATGAGAGAACACATGATGAAAAAAATGTTTGCCTAACTCAAATGTTCATGGGCCGTAGCGAACTTGAATCGTTCTTGCACCACATTGGGAGATGTGAGTCTCCCAGTTGCATGTATTTCCATGCTGAAGACACAGCTGAACACACTTTTTTTCGATATACTGAATGGGTAGATCAGAGAGCTAGGGCTGGTGTGGCTGGCTTGACACCTGGCCTCCATGTACCATACATGCTGGCTTCATCAGAGAATTGGAGGCTGGTGGATTCATTTGCGATGGAAGTGTTGAGTACCAAAGGCATGGAGGCTAGGAGAAAGTGATTCTAGTTTAGGGACGAGTGGATAGCCCCAGTTGCGAGGGCCAGTATGCTTAGATGTGCTGGTTCCAATGAACAGCTGGGACTCCATGGGAGAATAGGTGGGGATAAAATACAGACTAGTCTCAGCCACCAGGTAGGGTTCTGGAAACGACATAGTCGAGCTGGTTCCCCTCCCTGGTGGTTAGAGGCAGGCATACGAAAAAACCGAGTCCTGGTCTCTGGGAGGGGCCCAGGAACGACGTAGTCGGACCTGGTTACCCCTCCCTGGGGATTGGAGGCAAGCATATAAAGGATCCAACCGAGGAGCCAACCTGCCATGCTGGACCTACTGCCAGTAGATGGGGAAGCTCCTAAGAGTTCAAAGGACACTCCCCTGGGCTGAGGTTTACTTCATTGTATGTCCGACCCAGGGGAGTAGGAGAAAAAAAAAAATAAATAAATAATAAAAGATAACCAAAAGAACAATCATTTTCACAAAACAAGCAAAAATCTACAGACAGTTAGAAAAAAGTTTATGTAGAGATCAGATATATAGTTATACAGAGATCAGTGTTCAAAATACAAAATTAGAACACTTCTACTGCATCAGCTTAAAACATGTTTTATCCCTACTCTTACACTTACTTGTGCACATGTGCTGTTTCATTTTATTTAGTTCTACCACTTTAATGGTGCTAGTTTATGCTTCAAAATTTACCATTTCCAATTCATGGGATATCTACCCAGTTATATAGAGATCAGTGGTTAAGTGTTGCGGTTACATCAGTCTGCCAACATAATCTACAGGCCTAATAAACTATAAAAACAGGGCTGTGTTCTAGTCAACGAATAATGAGATACATTCTTGTACATAAAGTAACCAAAAAATGATTTATTTATGCAAAAATTAATTCACAAAAAATCAGTCAAATTTTTGTCCGCCAGTAATTCACAAAAAATGTATGAATTTATGTCAAATAACAACACTAATCAACACAAAATTTGTATCTAACTTGTTACACAACTTTTCTCATTGTAATTTGGGTGCTGATTTCAAATATGCAATAGAAATTGTGTTACCATGTAAAGGTTTTACGTAAATCGTAAATTTATCTTTTTTTTTAATAATAAACTCATTTTGATCAACTACTGGTTACAATTAAGAATTGTTTTTATATTTTCCTTTTAAATAATATGCATACATCCTTAATAAAGAAAAAAAAATAAATATATACACTGCATCATGAGAAGTAGACACAAACAGACATCTGCTGTTACCTACTATAGAGCTTAAAATCTTACTGTCTAGCTTCACTTGTCTATACTGTGTGTTGTATTTCACAGAGTAATTAGTATCTTGCTAAATTTTCATCGATTCTTTATTACACAAAAGTGAATTTTCTCATTTTTATTTGCTACAACAAGGCTTCTGCAAAAGTTTCCGGCTGTTCAAATCATTCAGACAATTTTTGTTATGTCTGTGGTAAATTTATCCCTAAATCTCAAAGAAAGACTATTTCTGAATTGATAAAAACAGTTTATAAATTTTATTTTGATTGTGCACTCAGGGATCAAGATAAAATCTGGGAGCCTGATGTTATTTTGCATATCATGCTCAGTAATTCTAAATCAATGGTTGAAGGAGAAACGACGAGCCATGTCATTTGCTGTACCAATGGTTTGGCATGAACCTAAGGACCACTAATCGACTGCTACTTTTTATGGCAAATATATTTGAATTTTCATTCAAAAGTAGAAAGTTCATAAAATGTGCAAATGTTTCATCAGCTCTAAAGTCAGTACCACATGGAGAGGAGTTACTTGTATCTCCACCACCATCTAATCCAACATTGCTAGAAGAACAATCTGAAAACGAAACAGATGATCCAGAGGATGTTGAAGAATTTCTTTCTATATTTGATGAGAAATCAACTTATTTAATTCAACCATATGAACTTAATGATTTAGTTTGCAATTTAAAAACTATCAAAACAGGAAGCTGAACTTCTGGGGTCTAGACTGCAACAGTGGAATCTTTTAGCAGAAAAAACAAAAGTTACTAAATTTAGAAAATGAAATAAAACTCTTTCAACTTATTTTACTATGAAAGATTCATTTTGCATTTGTAATGCCTAATAAAAGAGCTTGGAATTCAACATATTCCTGAAGAATGACATCTTTTTATTGACTTTTCTAAGGTTAGCATGAAGGTAAAAATGTAAGCCGTTTTATTGCATGATTAGATTAAATCATGCAGTAAACATGAAAGAAACGTATGAAACTATGGCATCAATATTAGAAGCAATAAAATACAAAGAGCATATGTGGCAAGTTTTCAGTGATCTGAAAGTTGTTACATTACTTCTTAGTTTACAAGGTGCGCTTATGAAATATTGTTGTTTTCTTTGTCTTTGGGATAGTTGTGTGACCAAAAACGTCATTATCAAGTAAAGAACTGGCCATTATGGCAGAACGTTTTGGCTAGTGAAGAAAAATGTAAAGCATTTATCATTAATTGAAAGAGGTAAAATCACACTGACTTAGACAATGATACTATTACAGACTGTTATTTTAAAATTGTTTTAATGTATGTCAATTTATCTGTGATTGAATAAATAAAAATTTAGTTGATTTAACCAAATTTTAAATGAATACACAAAAATAATAATATTTTTAAATATTGATTTCAAGGTGATTATACACTTATTTGTAAATAAATTGTACGTGTTTAAAAAACATGATATATTACACAATTTCTGATAACAGTTTTAAATTCAGCACCCCAAAGTTAGTTAGTCACCATGTATGATTCCAGATATACAAAAAAAACTTCTTTTTTTTTGTTGACTAGAGTAATTTATGTTAACTTACCTTTCTAGTCTATTACCAAGTACACTTGAATAATCATCTTTCATTGGACAGCAAATATCTTCAAAATCAAATGCTTTATGATAACCATCTCTAAGTATTTTATAAGTCCATCTGTAAAAATAAAATACTCAACTGTAAATAATGTATTATAATAATATACACAACAAAATACTGTGAAGCACTTATTTTCAGTTTTGACATGCTTCTGTAACCAAGATTTTCATATTTATTTTAGTTTTAATTAATTGAAAGCAACTATTATCGCTTATATCTATTCTTGCTAGTCTTGTTTACTATTGCTGCTTAACTCTATTTAAGCAACTTGCAATATTTTAACAGCAGGAGGACACCAAATCTATAAATCTTTTATTATTAATGTAAAATTTGGCAAAAAAAGCAGAATAATAAAAATAAAAAAATTAATTATCAGACTTTCCTGTACATTGTAATTTTAGACCTTTTAATTAGTTAAATAGCATCACTGTGTTATTGTATTTGTATTTTAAAAGGGATTATAAGATTCAGCTTTAACTAATAGATACTTCATGTTAACGTTAGTCTTATTTTTATACAGTCACCAGATGGGAAACAATAAAACATATACCAGTACATTTAGATCACACCAAGAACTGGTTACACAGATTTCACAGCCTCAATCCAAACCATTCATGGGCCTAACCCACACCTATAGAAGATATAGAAGAATACCAATGAGAAACACTGTTAAAGAAACCAAGCAGTTAAGAGTAAAAGGAAAATTTGTCCATGGAGAAACTACACATTGTGCACTATTGTCTACAAATATAACCATATATATATTCCAAAGGATAGTTTCGGTACTCATTTCAGAATGGATCCTTCTCTGCCTGCAACCACTCAGGAGATGAAGACTTTTTTATTCTCAGAATAAAAACAACTCATTATTTAACCAATAATTTTCTATTCCATAATTTAAATGAACACTGCAATTAAATTTTATTTCCTCCAAAAACAAATTTTGCATTTTTGCAATCATACAATTTTTTTTTTTTTTTTGGACGAAAAACGCTTTCATGTTATCATCGCCCCAGTCAAAAAAATAACAACAATAAAGCCCCTTCTGGGAAAATAAGGTTAAAACTAAGATAGTAATAAGATTACAACTAAAATAATAGAAGAAATAAAAAAAGAAAGTTGGAATAAAATATACAATACGGATAACAAAATAAATTCCAAATTTATGGTTGTTTAACATTAAGTTTTATGAAGTATATTGTTACTTAGAAGTAAAAAAACACCCAGTTATTATTTCCTAGGATCCGATGCATGTTTCTCGGTAATTTGAATTTGTGATGTAAGGCTGCATAACATATGCAGTCCACAAAGATGTGGTGCATAGTCAAGCAGCAGTTGCATCTTAGTGTAGAGTATGTGTATAGTGTAAAGTATTCTGCAATTCTGTGTGTGTGGGAAGAAAAGCTGCAGAAACTAGGGTCGTGGGGGTGCCAACCCCCAAAATCTTAAAGAGTTCTCCACATTGGAGAATTTTTTTTATAGCTTTACTCAAAAGTGGTAATAAAAAAATCTTGATCTCCTTTCATCCATTAAAATCTGTTTTGAATCAATTTTGTATTGTTAGTTTGTGTATGTTAGGTTATCTAGTCTTTAAATTTAGTTGGTTTTTTTTCAGTATTTCAATCTTATATTTTTGTAATATATTATTATATTTTTATTTTCTATAATTTAATTTCATAATTATAAACACAATTTTTTAATATTATACATAATTTTATACATTTTATATCATTTTCCTCCCATATTTCAATATTATGTTGTCTAAAATTATGGATATGTATCTTATGTATAACTAACTGTAAGCTAGACAACTTTTGACAAAAAATACTTACAAAAAAATAAATGAAGAAATGCTTGATGCTTTTTCTTTAGGATTGTCAGGTGCTTTTCTACGTGATGTATCCATATTATATAAATATCTATCACCGTTCTATCTCAACTTTAATTTAGAAAAATTGATTCACTGCATAAATTCACAATCTCCAACATAAATAGCACTTTAATAAAAACTAATTCATGTTTTAAATATTCAGTAATATAAACCTATAACAAATTAAAAAACATTATACACACACATTACCATATCGTCATATGGTAATTAATATACTAAACAAAAACAAAAGTTATAAATCATTAAAATTATCTATTATAATAATTTGTAGTATTATTTTTGAACTTTTCTCTTAATGTAAGAAAATATTGCTAGTTATTTACGTCATAATTATTAAATACAAAACCATCAATTTAATTATTCCACAGAATTAGAGTGGCACCCAATTAGTGGAAAAGTATCATTATTATATTGATATCAATTAAAAATAAATATGTAAATTCATGAAAATGCAAAATAACAATTGAATAAATCGCTAAATGAAAAACAAGAGAAACTTAATAAGAAAACACTGTTGTGTTATTGCATTATGAAAGTGAAAAAATTTGACGGTGACCTCTGTTGGAGGAAATGGAAACGTATCAACTGTAATTTAAAGTTTTGAAAGTTATAAATAAATACATGCATGTAAATAAATAAATAAATATATATATAGAAAACATATTATTATATTATATGCATACATATATTGAAAACATTTTGGTAATTACTGTATAAGGAAAGTGTGGCTGAAATAAAATACTAGTCCTTAACATACATGTGGTCTTGCAAATCAATTTTACCAAGCATCACAGTATAACAATTTCATTAAGTAATACAAAAAATTAAAAGTTTTGTAACAAAGAAATACTACCAACCTTATTTCAATAAACTGCATTAATAAATTCAATGTGTTACATGAAACTCAAGTAGTATTCTTGTGATATTTCAAAAGTGGGATGAAAATGAAATAAGCTAACTCATGAAGCATGTGGTATTACATGTGGTATTATTTCTTAACATATTACAGTATTTCTATTTCTTGCATTAAATTGTTGTAAATGATACAAATCCCAATTTACACAAATATAATGTTGAAAATTACAATAAAAATGACAATGGAAGGAGACACTTTTTTCTGAAAACCAACATTTTTCAATGATTTTTTGTTGAAATTTAATCTTGAAACCATAATCTCTGAATATTAAAACAAGCGTTACTTCTTCAGATGAAAGCGAACATTACAGATGTACCCATACACAGACCTTAAATCCAATCTTAATTTTAAAAATTTAATTATGAAAAATAAGATTTAAACTTCTCTTCTAGAACAGTTCACAACCAAAATCAGAGCTTCTTCTATGCTAATTAAAAAAAAAGGAAACATTTCAAAACTGCCATTCTCTATTAGAGTTTTCCAAATTAAAATTTTCTTCTGAAATACAAGCAGTTTGTCTGTTGGAAGTTAAAATATTTTAATTTTGTCTCGCATACTCATGTTGAGAAATTTACCAACCTGGAAATCCAAAATTTACACAAATATTTTTTTTTAAAACAATCACTTTTAACATCTTCAAAACAAGGAAGCACCTCCTTCCTAATTTCATAGACATGATTTTACATTTTTCCTCTTGATAATTATCTTACATCATTGTGCAAAACTAGTTTTTTCTTCTAAAAACATGTCTTAAAGATTTGTTCAAATGAACAATATATATCGCAGTATAATATTTATATTATATAAAACATAATTTTATATAACTAATTACAAGCATTAAACATAATGTACATTCAATTCTGTGCTTGTGTAATAACTTATTTATTTGAATATACATTTGTGTATAACATTTTTATAAAAAATTACAATTGATATTAAAATTTACATGTATTTTGAGTTTTTTTAAGCACACAATTTTCAATTGTTTAGCAATTTTAATTGTTAAACAGTTTTTTTTAATCCATCACAACTCCAAGTTGTGATGGATTAACTTTATGAAGCTGTTTTATCAACGTAAGTGACAGGATAAAGTGACCAATTTAGATTTAATTAAAGAAATAAATTTTCTTTAAGTGCTGCAAAACAAAACACCACTATTCTTTCTTTAATCAACATGATTGTGTTATTACATACTGATGGTAAACTTCAAACGTTAGTTACTTCATGAAGGAATTTTTTTTATGAAAAAGTCATTCTTTTTCTTATGAGACTTATTGCATTAGCATTGGCAAGAGATAATTTTAACTTTTTTCTATTAACAAATATTTCATCTGTGATTTTTAAATTTAACAAGTAATGATTCAAATAGATATTTCCTAAAAATTAAACTAGAAAAGCGTTGGTCCAAAATTGTTCAAATGTATCAAGTACATCAAACAATATAATTTATTAAACAGGTATATATTTTTAAATTTTTTTGTATGTTTCACACCAGTAAAGTTATTATGATAAAAAATAACTAAAAAAAGAGGATTTTCTTTGATTTTTTTTTTTTTAATTTCATAATGAAATGTGATTGAGATTGTTAAAAAAAAGTAATTGTGGAGTAAAATAATCTTCAAATTTTACCATTATTTTGAGGCAACTTAATAAGGTTATGCAAGTTCGGAGATCTTATGAATGTGTTCATCTTAATATATTTGAAGCACTGACTGAAGTCTGACTACTGCCACAAGGACAGAAAAATTATCATACATTATGACAAGTAATCTTTATTGGGCTGCTCAATGTAGGATAATATTAAATCAATAAATATAAAAGGCGTGAAAAAAAAAAAACTTAATAAGATTCAAACACATCAAAAAAGTATTATAATATGCCAAGTTTTTCATATGTTGTTTAGAATTATTATGTTTTAAACTTAAGCTATGTTATCCAATCAAATAATGTCATAATGTTATCTAATCGGCATAATATTTTTGAAAAATATTACT
Source organism: Lycorma delicatula (assembly GCF_047948215.1). Lineage (NCBI taxonomy): Eukaryota > Metazoa > Arthropoda > Insecta > Hemiptera > Fulgoridae > Lycorma > Lycorma delicatula. Next base: position 66,274,028 of record NC_134466.1, read on the forward strand.
TTTTATCAGCTTTTTTAACTTTGTAATTAAATCTTTAAAACAAATTATCAGATCAGTTTCAAGATCATAATATTTTATGAAAACAGGTTGTTTATCACTTTCACAATATTTCACATCACATTTTAATGTGATTTTCATCATGTTTAATGTATGACATAGTTTAACAAGAAAAATGTAATTCTAAGCCAAAAAAACTCTTTCAAAGAAATTAATTTTTTTTTAAAAGGAACTAATTTACTCCCTAAAACTACACATTAGTCCAATATTCAGTGATAAACTATCTTTACTATGAAGTAAAGAAGAAAGGAAGAGAAAATAATAATGAAAAGAAGAATCCAGAAGTAACTAAAAGGAATTCTTTCTTCAAGAGTAATAGGTCCATTTAACAATATGTTCTTTTTAATACAGCAATGGCACCTCCAAAAGCTGTTGTTCAACCAGTATGATTACCGGATCAGGAAAAGAATTTATAGAAAAACATAAGGGTGTGGACGGTGAAAATTATTACGCTTCAACAATTAAAGATAAGGGAATACTAGTAATGCAGGCCAGGAGAAATAAATTCTGTCGGTGACGAGTAGACAGACAGTCAGTAGTTCTGCGAGGCCATGTTCCTTGTAGTCATGATAACAAGCGATAACAGAGTAGTTTCACAAGCCCAAGTTTAGTTGCGATGATGGTGATATCAGTAAGCGAGTTGTTAGGTGAGTTACTGGTAAATTGTAGTGAAAGTAACAGTATTATATTCATTCATAAAGTGTAGGGTAGTTCTATTGTAAACAATAAAAGTAATAATATTTGTAGAAATTGGATTGTATGAACTTTATACTTTTCTAATGTTATCTTGTTGTTAATGCAGTATTAGGTATTAATACCTAATGTATTAATATTCTGGTATTCTGAAATGGTATTCCTACCATTACAGAATTTCAGAAAACAGTCCAGTTTACTAAAAAGGTTATAATGACCAGTTTTTATAACGTTTTTAGTAAATTTTCACCGTATTCTGGTTTTTATGATTAACTGCCACCAAATAAATCTTATCTTTTTATTTGAATTACTATTCTGAATGTTATATAAAATGTTATATGTCTTTATTATTATTGTTATTATTATTAGTATTATTATATTTTGTTAATATATCTCTATAGAGTAGTAAACTGTATTTATAAGAAATTTTTAGTTTGTTAGTTTCTCAGTGATCCTGGTCGAACGGGATCATTACTAGTTTCTATGTTCAGTACAGCCTATCTTTCTTAGCTTCATTTTTTTATCACTTGACGATTTTTGGAACCATTCCATTGTCAAAACTTATTGTACTCGTACTTTTAAATCTTTGTTAATCTATATACAGCGTTTAGTCAACGTCATGCCTCACCCGGCCTTCTTCTTGTTTATTTGTTATTACGGTTATACTTATCTTCTAATTTTATTTATCTATTTCCTGATTTCAATAAATTGAAGTTCTTGAAAACAAGACATCCGCATGACGGATATCTGTTCATTTATGATCGTTTTATTGTTATTTAATTTAATTTCTAGATTTCTAAAATGTTCATTCTTCTTCCTTTAACACATTTAGTAAAACAGCTCTATACGCAGATGACACGGCATATTATTATGAATCCGGAAGTGTAGATTACGCGATCGAGAGACTCCAACGGCAATTGCATCTAGTATAGTCGTGGCTCGATATGTGGACAATCAAGGTCAACGGTGAAAAATCGGTGGCAGTGATGTTCACATACAAGACAAGTACACCAGCCAGGCAGCTGGAAATCTCAGGAGAGAAAATCCCCTTTTGGGAAAACAGTCAAGTACCTGGGAGCAGTCCTGGATAAACGGCTTACCTTAGGAGAACATGTTAAATATGTGACCTAAAGGGCAAATGCCGTCAGGGCCTCACTATGCCCAGTACTGAACAGTGCCAGCCCATATCCACTGGCGACCAAATTGCTCATTTTTCGGCTATAAGTCCTACCGATTGTAACATATGCTTACCCGGTACGGGGAGCTTTGTTGAACTCCACGCTTCAAAAGAAATTAGTAGCCGTCCAAAACATAGCGTTGCGGACGATATTTGGAGCACCGTGGTTCGTCAGAAACGTCACTCTTCGCTACGATGCGGGACTACACACGATTCCGAGGTGGGGGTGGCGCAGGCACGCAGATTGTTCGGAAGAGCGGCCGTGTCCGAACACGGCCTCGTGCCGTATTAAACGAACCGCCTTCAAGAAGCGGTACGAGAGTCAAAAAATGACAAACCAGGCTTAGGACCCTATATATCGCGTAACCTATAAATGGAAACCGCGCGAAAATTCCGGCTGCGAAAGTGACCGTTTTCGTAATTAAATTTTGTTAAAACTATAAAAAGCTAGACAATACCCCACACCGTCCCACGAAGAGACCACAATTTCATTTAATCAGCATGCGACTCCCTCCGGAGAACGGGGCGCATTTCTCCCTTCAAATAACTAGGGCTCCGTTAGGGGCACTCCTTCTAGCCCATAGGTGCTGGTACCGAAAGGACTTCAGCGGATGGACTGAAGGGGAATCACGCCGGGATTACTAGGTTCAAAAGCTTAGTCTCTCACGGTCAGACTCGGTAAATAAATTTCACGCTGGTCCATACGGATAGGAACGCAAATCACGAAATCCGTCCATAAATAAAACTTAAAATTTATAACCGCCACTAAATAACCGATGAAATCCGCCCGATAATAGAAAGATACAGCAGCAAGGGACATTATACAGGCTCTGCGATCTGTAGGGAGAAATATTGAAACCTCGCCATTCTTGTGTTCCGTTCCATTTAACACATTTGTGAATTAATTTCATTGATTCTTCCATTTTCATCGCGGTATATTCTTTTTTTTATTAAATAAAAGAAGATAAGCATAATTACGAGTAGAAAATTGTTTTTGATTTTTAAAAGATTTCATATGTTCGTTCGTTACATCTTTTTTTTTTATTTAACCTCCGGGCCCACCGTTAGGTATTGCCTCAGAGGATGAGATATTCGGAAGCCGGGACAAATATCGTTATATCTTAAATTTAATTTTCTTCCCGTTTGTCAATGTATGTTGCATTCCATTTATATGTTCGTTACATATTATATGTTCGTTCGTTACATCTTTTTTTTTTATTTAACCTCCGGGCCCACCGTTAGGTATTGCCTCAGAGGATGAGATATTCGGAAGCCGGGACAAATATCGTTATATCTTAAATTTAATTTTCTTCCCGTTTGTCAATGTATGTTGCATTCCATTTACATTTTATTTTGTCTAAATCATTACTATTTTTATATCTTTTTCTTATACGTTACTATTAAGAATATACTACTCATGCCTAATCCACCCTTCTTTTTATATATTTTATTATTAAATATAATTGTTTATGTATATATATATATAATCTCCACATAGAGTGGAATTACCAAAAATTCGCGGTTCTTTTAATTTTTTTTCTTTACTAGTATTATTAAAAATTTATCGACAGTAATATTTTTCTATAAAAGAAGATCTTTTAATTATATTTTAAATAAATTTGTGAGAATTTATTTAAATAGATCTTCGTGGCGGAGTGGTAGCGTCTCGGCCTTTCATACGGAGGTCCAGACTTCAAATCCCAGACAGGTAAGTCATTTTTCATAGGCTACAAAAATGTCATATTCTGCTGTATAATTCATCAAACCAAAAAATAAAATAAAATATAATAAGGCCCTTTTTCGTAACCTGAAATAATTTTTTGAGTTACAAGAAAACAGTTCTTAAGTAATACGTTCAGTTCATATCCTCTGAAGTAATAACTTAAGGTGGTTCCGGAGGCTAAATAAAAATAGAAAGGAGAATTCCGTTGTCTAGTTTGACAGAAATGAATAATATTTTTTATAAAAAATAAATGACTATTCCTTTTAATAAAGGCTGCAGCACATTTATAAATATAAATGTAGATATTTTAACACTTTAATTTTTTAAACATAGTTCTATACAATTCATACTTATGATTTGACATTTTATCTTAGTATCTTGAAAACTGTTCTAATGCTTTTTTTTTATCGAGTTCAAGAGATCATGTTATATATTTTATACGAGAATGTAATTAGGCATAATAAATATTTAATTACGGCAACTACGTTACATTTTATTAAAGAACTTCATCTTGATATGCCACTGAAATATTTTACTTTTGTATTCACTAAATTTTTTATTTAGGTCAAAATTTATGTGATAACCACGAAAACTGAAATGATAAACTTTTACTGTTATTTCATATTATTACTCATTAAAACTACGTCATTATCTATATAATAGTCTCATTATAAAATTTAAAATAATACATAATCACATTTTTAAAAATACGTAATCACCTCCTTCTATTTCTTATATATATAAAATTATATATATTATTATGAAATAGATTGTATTTTTAAAAGCTTTTATTTAACTCGCTTTAAGAATAATCAATTCTTGCAACTGCTATATCTTTTGATCTGTCGTATGAAAATCAATGAAATTTGGTACACGTATGTAACTTCGATGACAATACAGCACTACAATGTCGCAATTTGATATGACCCACCCCCACGCCATCACGCGCTACCACTACGCTAAATTCATGCATTTAGTTGAAAATTTTCATTTCTCATGAACTATCGTATGAAAATTATTGAAATTTGGTACACGTATGTAACTTCGATGTATAAAAATTAATATTTTTATTTTTTTTGGTCTTAAAAAAATACAAAATAAATTACAAAAATATATTTGATTACATATAAAAGATTATTTTTTAAAAAAGCTTTTATTTAAATAATATTAATATTAACTAATAAAAAAAGGAAACAAATTAGAAAAACCCTCTAAAAAGTAAAAAAATAAGAATTAAACTCAAACTGAGAATTTAAATATATATATATATATATATATATATATATATATATATATATATATATATATATATATAATATATTAACAAATATAAAAATGCACTGAAAAGTAAAAAATAAATTATATAAATATCTAATAAATAACCAATAAATAAAAAATAAATTATAATTATTAAATTTTAAAATTAAAAGTAATGAAAATATTTAGTCAAATAAAAGCGTGGTGCAGTTTTAATAATTTATTTAAAACAACACAACATTTATTTTTAAAACAATTAATCTTCATTTTCAATAACGACGCGAGGAGGCGAAAAGGTCTGCTGGAACCTCTCCTCCAGTTGAGACTGACTAGCTACAAGTAACAATCTGTCTCGAACTCGATCGCCCAGTTGACTCAGTACCTGGTGCGTTAAACCTCGTGGTTAAACCAGTCTGCCGACCGTACAAGCGAAATTGGTTCTATGCAATTGTGAAATTACATTAGTTAGTTAGTGCCGACCGTCGCCGCTAGTACCGCCACACCCAGGCTAATTAAATACTCGGCTTTAATCGCGTGATGGGAAAGTCCTACTACAATCATACTGTCCCCTTACTGTATTCTTACGATCCGTAAGGGCTTGATTTAGATTTATCTAGTATCAATGGGGTTGCGCCCGGGGAGTTCGCTCCCCGAGCGCGATCAAAAACTTTAGCATGGCGATTTGTCGAATTGGAATGCACACCTAATGGGGGTGATGGGTGAAATTGGTTGCGATCGACCAGGGTGTATTCCGAGAGGCCCTCCTAACTGGAGCTGTAGTGGGAGATTAGAGGTTATACTCAGCTCCCGACGGACCAAACTTTAGGACCTCTGGGACTTGGTTTATTGTTTATCTTGCGGCTGTACTCCAATCGCTTAAATTTACGATACGTTGCGGTGACTGAATCTGCTGAAAGATATGCTGTCGTGGCATACTTGATGCATCTATGTGCTAGGGGCATAGTATATTTTAGGCCGATTATGGTAGGCGCGGGGTCTTCTTCTCCGCGGTTTAGACTTTTTGCTTAGTTCCTGAGGGCAACGTGGTAGCGTTAGGTGTCAGCTGTCTTCTTTGGAAGACAGGACTCATACTATCTCTCGTGACGAATTACCGATGTAGACGTCCCTCGGGGTATCTGCATCGGTGGCATCTCCCCGTGGCCGGGCTGTACACTGCGGAATGTGTTACAGTTTGAGAGCAAAAATATGTCCTCCGTTAAAGCCATTACTGGCAAGCAACGGGGGGGGGGGGGTGTAGCGACCTGACACGCTACGAGGCGGGATCTTCTCCCCTCGGGGGGGAATTGAGATGTTCCCTTACTGTACCGAAAGTCTTTGAATTTCGGCTCTTGATACAGTAATCTATTGTTATGTCTGAGCAGGTTTGATGCTTCTAGGTTAGTTCCATTATCGCTGCCGAGCCGTTAACCATGGCTGCTCCGCTTTCTGTTTGCACCCTTCTTTGGTGCAAACGTTCAGTGATCCACTGAACGTGTTGTCAGCTTTTTTTATGTTTGAGCTGACATTGTTCAGTTTAATACATATCCAAAAAAAGTTTTATTAACTTTCGAAAAAAGTCTAGAAAAAAAGGCTTTCCCGAGATCACGATTATGTAAACATTTTTACTCTCGACGGAACGGGGACGGTATATGCGTTTGAGGTTGTGTGTGAGAGTTCGAGAGAGAGAGAGAGAGTGTGTGTGATATTTTATCGTAGCATAAATATAAACAACGTAAAAAGAGTATACAATAAAGAAAACCCCTATTAATAATAATTAAACAGTAAATTCTGTATATACCCAATAAATATGCTGAAAAGCGCTGGTTACGCATGGTAAACAACGTGTTCAGAATTGTTGAAATATTTTTGCATGTGAAACTGTTAAGTAATACGAAATACGACTTTATTGGACTGAAATTTTTACTTTATAACAAAAACGTTAATTATTTTCAATGATTACATATCCATTTAATTATTGTATACTTTTTTACATCGTTTTAATAATATAAAATAAAATCAAGGGAAGTTTTTTTAATTAATTATAACTGAATGAAAGTTATAGTCAAATTATAAATAAATTTATTACACCAACATACGCAACAAAGATTAAAAAAAAAAAAATTAATATAAGACATAATTTGATTGAATTTTTTTCATTAAAATGTGTAGGTTCAAAAATAATTTCTTAGTATAACACTATCACGTTCACTAAACCCTAAAGGTCGCCAATTAAAATTTAATACAAGGCCGCAATTTACGACAAGGCCTCAGTTAATATAAAAACAACATCATTAAACCAGGTTGCAATTAAATTTTAAATTCCTAAGATCTTTTTGATTATTTATATTTAGAATCGCAACAAATGTTTTTTTATCAGTTACCACATATCATCGTCACCTCACTGGAGCACGGGGAGATAGCTTATTGTTCATTAGTTAAAACAAATTGTAACGTACAAACTAGGAATAAAATAAAATTACCACTTAAGGTTTTATGAGGAAAAGTTATCCCTAAAATTCTTTCTTATATTTTGTCTAGATCACAAAATATTAAATAGAAAAATGAAGAATTTTAGGATTTCTTGTTTATCAAATAAACATTTTACTTTAGCTGAAGTAACATAATATGTTAAATAAACATGTATGCACACACAAGCACACGCACAACATATATATATATATATATATACAGAAATATGAAGAAACGGAATAACTTTCAGGTCATGTTTTTGTTTTTAACCTTTATACTATTTTATTATTTTTTATAAATTTTCTGCTTACAGTTTTTTATTCATAATTTGTTATTATCTTTACGATTGATTTTAGTTATCTTTCAGATTAATTTTACAAAAATAATAATATGATTTTCTGTCTATTTTGATTCAATAAAAAACCGATTTTAAAAGATTTTTATTTACTTTTTATCGGCAGTATTTACATTAATTTTCTCAGAATTAAATTCTCTATAAGTTTTTTTCTAAATCTTCCGAATTTATTAATAATTTAACAAAACTATTATACAACAAACCTAAATAAAAAATTTGTTTTTCGACACAGAATTTTGTTTTACATGGGATATCTTAAAAACTACTGGTGTTACAATTCTCAGTTGAAATTAAATAAAAAATCACCAACTTGAGAGACAGCTGAAACCTATTTATTAGGAGAGCCGAAATCCGGGAGAAATTTTTCGCTAGCCGTAAACTCGAAAACAAAGTTTCCAGACCTATGTTTAAATAAAAAATTTTCACTGTTTCTACTAGTAGAACACGCTCTGAAAGTTTCTCCGTTTCTTCATGGCTCACTCTATATATATATATATATATATATATATACAGTAGAAGTCCGATAATCCGGCACGTTCGGGACCGGCTCGGTGCCGGACTACCGAAAATTCCGGTCTATTGGGCGGTAATTATAAGAACAATTAGGTTAATAATTAAACTACAAATACAGTATGCAAATACATACAACAAAGTTTATTTTACATTTCATATAATGTATGTACACGTACTGTAAAACATATTTCACTTAGATTTAAAAAAGTCACGAATGTGACTTTTTGTTTTCTTGACTTTTGGCGTTTAGTATAAAATTTATTTCTAATGATATGGAAATCAATAATTTCTGAAGCACTGTAGCTAGTACTAGCCTCAGCAAAAGAGATAAAATTATTTAGTGATTCTGCAGCTTCTGCCCAGCTGATTTTTTCCTTTTCTTCCGTTTCGGCATCTGAGTCACTTTCTTCAAGATTTTGAGTAGGCTGAGGGTTTACTACAATGTTGATAATGTCATCATCGGTTAGTTCTTGTTCAACAGGCTCATTCTCGTCGATTAGAAGCCACTCCTCTACCTCATCTTCAGGCAGGTTTTTCAAGGGATTGTCAGCACTTCTAACGACATCCAAAACTTTGGTCAGAGCGTCTTGATGGTTTTCTTCCTCATCAGTCTGTAGAGTTAGGTCAGATGCAGGGTTTGCAGCTGGCCAAAGTTTTCTCCAGCATTTTTGGAGTGTTGTATTTTTTACCTGGTTCCAAGACAGTGCAATAGCATAGACGGCATCTTTTACTGTAAACTTTTTTTGAAAATCAGTCACGTCACAGTCGGCATTTAACAGGCCTTGAATAAAAGACCTTCTATAAAAGCATTTAAAATTTTGAATAACCCCTTGGTCCATGGGTTGAATCAAAGATGTTACGTTAGGTGGGAGCAGAGTACCAACAATATTTCCAGAAACTAACTCATCTACTGGCGGGTGGGCTTTGCAATTGTCCAAAAGAAGGATGGCTTTAGTATCTTCTGGTAGACCAAGGCTTTTGAAGGATTCCTTGAGCTCAGGCACAAAGTGGTGAAAAAACCAGTCTTTAAAGAGGGCGGCAGTCATCCACGCATTTGATTGAACATCGTATTGGACAGGCAAGTGTGTAACATTCTTAAAAGCCCTGGGTTTTGCAGATTTACCTATCACAAAAGGGGTCACTCGGTGGTTTCCAGACGCATTAGCACATAGCAAAACGGTTAATCTGTCTTTGTTTTTTTTAAAACCCTTGGCTGCTTTTTCTCTTCCCCCAGCTAGTGTAGATGTTGGTAAACATCGCCACAATAGCCCTGTTTCAGCAGCATTGTAAATCTGTTCAGGTGTTAAATCATTATCAGCTACGATTTTCTCAAACTCGTCTTTGTATTTTTCTGCAGAGTTTTGGTTTGCTGAAAGTGTTTCTCCAGTTACATCAAGTCTTCGAATTCCATGCCGAAACTTAAAGTTTCTGAGCCAACCATCAGAATAATTACATTCACTTTCAGCAACTCCTAAATCTTGGCCGAATTTCTTTGCCTTTTCAACAATCATCGGCCCTGTTACCGGCTTTCCTTCAGAACGTACTGCACTAAACCATTTGAACAATACACTATCTAGCCGTTCCAGTTTTGGTTTTTTTAATGTTTGTCTAGAAGCCAATTTTTCAGTTGTTACCGATCGAGAAGCAAACTTCATTAGTTCATCTTTTTGTTTTTTAATGTCATAAATAGTTGATGAGCCAATATTAAACTCATTCATTAAAACATTTCTATTCTCGCCTTTTTCTAGCCGTTTGATGATTTCTAGTTTCTGATTGAGAGTCAGTGTTACGTGTTTTCGTTTCTCTCCTTTTGAACTCGAAGGCTTAGGTTTTGAAAACACGGTCACTGTACAGTTAGAACGAAAATCACTTTTTTTATAAACAGTTTCAAAAGTTACGTTTACTGCGATGTGAAAGGACACAAAACAACAACGCACAAAAAAATGGCGAAGACGCTTCGTGATTGATTAACGGAGGTGCACTGCACCTGAATTTGTTGTGACAGCTGAGACTAGCCGGCCGCTAATTGTTTCCGAACAATACCGAGCGCTTCCGGATGATCCCGAACTACCCCGAAAACTTCCTAATAACTCTCGAGCGTTTTTATTTGCTTTAAAGACACACTTTTGGAGAAAACCAAATTTTTACAATTTTCCGGAGCGATGCCGGACTATCGGGCATTCCGGACTGTTGGATGCCGGACTAATGGACTTCTACAGTATATATATATATATATATATATATATATATATATATATATATATATATACACACACACACACATATATATATATATACGAGGGCATTCAATAGTCAAATGGCAACAGCGGGAAAATTATATAATATAATAAAATGGAAATGTCTGACGTTCAAGTTGGAACGCCTGACTTGGAAAATATTTGCTGTTATTAAAGAATTTCCATTATTATACATTTTTTTTTGTCCATCTCAAAATGTCGGCTTCGATTGAAACGTCTACTGTAGGAGAAGAAATTGCTGTGATAAGATTTTTTTTTTAATGGTGTAGAACTGGCCGAAATTTTCTTGCAGATATTACAACTTCATGGTAAAAAGTGGAATTTTTGTTAGTGGATCGAACATTTTATTCTCGGGTAGAACAAGTAACACCGATTTTCACCGTAGCCGAAAACCGATAGAAGTTTCGACTGACGCTTTAAAAAACGCAATTTTGATCTTATTCACAAGGACAGTCACATAAAAAATGTGGGAATTTGTTGAAATTTTTAGTACAAGTATCGACATTATCCATTCCATTAAACGTAAGAAGTGAATTACCGCAAAACAAGTTCAAGGTGGGTTCTGAGACGGTCGACTCAAAATCAGAAAAACATCCGAATTCACATTTTTCCGGAAGTTAAATAGAAAACTTTATCGTAAGTAAAATTCACTCTTTATACATACCTATACTATTATATAAAGAGGAACTGGGTTTTTGTATGTTCGGAATAAACAAAAATACTACTCGATCAATCGCAAAAAAAAGTTTTACCCGTTTCTTGGCAAACTGAGAAGGTCTTTAGATACACATCGTCTCAAAAAAAAGAAGCTATATATATATATATATACATATGTAGAAGTGGAGAAATAACACATGTAGTAGAAATAACAAAGATGGACCGCTGAATGTGAAAATAGGAGGAGAAAAGATTATGGAGGTAGAAGAATTTTGTTATTTGGGAAGTAGAATTACTAAAAATGGGCGAAGCAGGAGCGATATAAATTGCTGAATAGCACAACCTAAACGAGCCTTCGGTAAGAAATATAATTTGTTTACATCAAAAATTAATTTAAATGTCAGGAAAAGATTTTGAAAGTATATGATTGGAGTGTCGCTTTATATGGAAGTGAAACTTGGACGATCGGAGTATCTGAGAAGAAAAGATTAGAAGCTTTTGAAATGCGGTGCTATAGGAGAATGTTAAAAATCAGACGGGTGGATAAAGTGACAAATGAAGAGGTGTTGCGGCAAACAGATGAAGAAAGAAGCGTTTGGAAAAATATAGTTAAAAGAAGAGACAGAATTATAGGCCACATACTAAGGCATCCTGGAATAGTCGCTTTAATATTGGAAGGACAGGTAGAAGGAAAAAATTGTGTAGGCAGGCCGCGTTTGGAATATGTAAAACAAATTGTTAGGGATGTAGGATGTAGGGGGTATACCGAAATAAAACGAGTAGCACTAGATAGGGAATCTTGGAGAGCTGCATCAAACCAGTCAAATGACTGAAGACAAAAAAATGTAGAAGTGGAGAGATTTGCCGGTTGAAGCACATATTTTAATGAACTGTGAGTCTCTATCACTGTCTGAGCTGGGATTGAAATAAATGATTCGAATAATATTTAAAAATTAATAGAATTAAATTTATATTAAATAAAATAATATTAAATAATTTTAAAAAAAATCTGTTTAATAATAATCGGTCGTGGGTACTGCGTGTGAGACTAGAGTGGTGAAGAGTGCGATCACCTCGTCTACGGCTAGACCGATCATCATCATCAATCGGTAACAAACGGGGTGCCCCTGGGGTGCTGAAGATACTCTTTTAATAATATCACTGCAAACAATCGTCCGATTTTCAAAATTCAAACGGGGTATTTGTTAGTAGGTTGAAGGCTAAATTTTGCATGTATCAGATACACTCATATTTTCAGAATTCATTCGTGTTATCCCAATGAAGGTTTTAATTCATCGACCTAGCCCCTAGCTCCTTTGAAGGTTAAAGTATTAATAAAAATATTCATTATTTCTTCGCTCCCAAGAAAGGTGAAGTTGTGAATTAAAGATATTCATTAAGGAAGAAATAGATTAATCCTTTTACTTCATTATTATATTTCTGCCACCGTGGCAAAGAAATAAGTTAATGGATTTTTTTTTCGTCAAAGGTACGTGTACTTTTAGTTACCGTATTATTCTATTTTTTGTAATTTAATTCTTTTTAAGGTTTATATAAAGCCTGAATAGTAATAATTATTATTTATCAGTATTATTCTCAATTTAGATTCGGAGTAACAGTACAAGGTGAAAAGATAAAGATGCTACGATTTGCTGATGATATAGTAATTATAGCTGAGAGTAAAAAGGATTTAGAAGAAACAATGACCGGCACGGATGAAGTCCTACGCAAGAACTACCGCATGAAAGTAATGAAATGTAGTAGAAATAACAAAGATGGACCACTGAATGTGAAAATAGAAGGAGAAAATATTAGAAGAATTTTGTTATTTGCGAAGTAGAATTACTAAAGATGGACGAAGTAGGAGCGATATAAAATGCCGAATAGCACAGGCGAAACGAGCCTTCAGTCAGAAATATAATTTGTTTACATCAAAAATTAATTTAAATGTCAAAAGATTTTTGAAAGTATATGTTTGGAGTGTCGCTTTATATGGAAGTGAAACTCGGACGATCCAAGTATCTGAGAAGAAAAGATTAGAAGCTTTTGAAATGCGGAGCTATAGGAGAATGTTAAAAATCAGACGAATGGATAAACTGAAAAATGAAGAGGTGTTACGGCAAATCGTTGAAAAAAGAAGCATTTGGAAAAATATAGTTAAAAGAAGAGACAGACTTATAGGCCATATATTAAGACATCCTGGAATAGTCGCTTTAATATTGGAGGGACAGATAGAAGGAAAAAATTGTGTTGGCAGGCAACGTTTGGAATATGTAAAACAAATTGTTAGGGATGTAGGATGTAGGGGGTATACCGAAATAAAACGACTAGCACTAGATAGGGAATCTTGGAGAGCTGCATCAAACCAGTCAAATGACGACAAAAAAAAGGAGGATAACGTACAATGCGGTGAGCCAGAAGGTGGAGCCCTCTGAGTAGATGAAATAACGACCGGAGGTTGCTGTGCGGGTGTTCAAGGCGCCTGTTCCCCTAGAAAATTGGAAATGACGAACGAAATGAATAGCTTTGCGGCCATGGGGTAGGTTTCTTGACCCCTAGAGGCCCCGAGCGTTCAGGTTCTGGCTAAACGGGCCGGCTAGTGTATGTATGTATGTATGTATATAGCCCATCAGGAAAAAATTCAAAACCTACTTGTCAGCTTGGAAAGTGAAACTAACGTTTTGGAACTATAAAGTCCAATATATCGTGATTATTAGGAAGAAAAACATATATTCAATAGCTATTACCATATTGTGACATAAAATAAATTAAAGTGAAACCCACAATAAGGAGGTTCTCTATCAAATGGTGTAATTCTTTTGCATGATTATTTTCTCAGAAGGTGATTTTGTTATTTTTTTAAAATTCTATTTAATGATTCTATTGAATGATTCGAATCAATCGAACGAATAATATTTAAAAATTAAAAGAATTAAATTTACGTTAATATTAAATAAATTAAAAAAAAACTGTTTAATAATAATCGACTTCTGTGGGGACTGCATATGAGGCTAGACGGGTGAAGTATGGGGGCACCTGGTGCTAAAAATACTACACCTAACATTTTTTCACATAAAAAATAAATTTACGGAAATATATATTATTCTTTTTCTATAAATTTACCTTAATTTACGCACAAAATTACTTTAAATATCAGAATATTTAAGTTATAATTATATTTATCTAGTAATAAACAATAATGACAGAGTAAAAAAATTAAAACCTTTTACGTAAAAATTTAATTTTTCGTTTAAAAACTTTTCACGTTCAGTTAAACCTACAAAGATATCGCCAAAAAAAAAACTTCTACTATAAAAATCAACGAAATAGTGAAAAGTAACACCTGCATGTATAAAAAAAAAATTTACATATACCGACCGAATTGAACATATGTAATTTTTAATCGTTTCTTTTTTTGAAACCATTAAAAAAAATATATTTAAATAATTGAAACAATATTATTATTTTATTCGATTAGTTCTTAACATTATTTGTATTCTTAATTTTTATTACTTACTAGTATTACCAGTTTCAGATTACTTCATCAACAGGTGCATTCTTTTTTAAACTGTCACAGAACTTCAGTTCCACTTATCAACTAATATTGAAAACACATAAAAAATAAATAATTATAATAATAATATATGTCAGATACAGTTTCCTGGTCATAAATCATTCAAGTTGGACGTAGGTTTTTCTGTATATAATTATTGATAGAATCTAGTGTAAAAAGAGCCAGTGTACGGCTCAACTGAGCAGTATCATTAAATTAATTACTTAAACGGACTACAATGTATAGCTTATCTGTTTCTGCTCTTTAATGTGGTGATTATATTGTAACGTTTCGCATAAATTATTTTTTTTCTTTATTATTTTAATTAATATTAATAATATTTTTTCTACAAATACATGTTTATATTTTAATAATGAGTAGGCATTCAACCTGTGTATTCTTTTCTAAAATGTATTTCTGTCTTTACTCATTTTATTAATTTTCCCCTTTGATTTATCATTTTGAGCCCGTGGCTGCTAGACCAGCTATCGGGCGCCGTCCCTGGTGACGGGGTACGCTCGCCAACTATGGTTGGAGGGCACTGGAAAAATAAAATACTCAGGGTGGACAAAAACCAGTGAAGATACACAACGGCCCTGAAGGTGGAAGAAGAAAACCCTTCCCAACGGCGAAGGGGGTGAATGAGGCAAGAAAGATAATCCGAATAAAGTTCAGGGTAGATAGAACTCTGTAAGCTAGAGAGAAAGCGATCTATCTATGAAAAGGGAATTTTTATAAGAAAATCCCCCGGGTCTTCCAATTCGGGTTTTTTTTTACGTCTATGCTTGGCATTTCTCCCGCTAACACCCCAGTCGGTCTCCCTAAAGCATACGTCCAAATGTCTGTGCCACAAACGGCTACTGAGCCTCAAAACAGTTTAGCGACCAGTATCCTAAATAGCTTCTAGAGCTTACCAAACAGTGTGAGCGGACTAAGCGTGGTGCCATACACCACCGGCTTACGTGTCCCAACTGCTCATTTGTCAAATATTTGCTAAAATGGGTAGGCGCATCCCGTCAATTACTAAAAATATATATGACATCCATAAATTTAAATTAATTTTGTCTGGACAGCAATTTACTGCCACGCCTAGATCGCTCCAATTCGGGTTGGGCGTGAGGTAAATAACCCTACCCCGTGAAAAGAATCATGTTATGAAATCCAACGGGAAGTCATAGTTCATATAGAACTGTGGCGCCGGTGAAAGAAGAAGGAGATTTATCATTTTGATCGAGTTGGGAAATTTAGCCCGTAATTTTATAGTACGATTTTTATTTCATATTGTTTTGGTCTTGATACCGTTTTAATAATTCTATGAAATTCAAAATTAATTTTATTTCTCTTAAATATTTTTGGCAATTTGTTTATTTTAAAATATTTAATATCCGAGTGATTCAAAAAGGACTTACAGATTCGGTTGAGGTCTCATTTCATAGCAAACCACATTAAGCTTTGACTCACAAAGTTCATTAATAACCAAATTCGGCCACCAGCGCTTAACGATTTTCAGTCAGCAATTGCAGTTCAATGTAATTTTTGTAGAGAGTACGGTAGGGAGCCTTCTAGTAGAGTAAGATTACGGGACTACGGTATTTTCTACAAGAGGCACGGGGACTCTCTCGTCCCCTTGTAGAAAAGATCGTAGTCCCGGCGAGAATGCTTCTTTGGGAGTTTTCGTTTGAGGCAAACAAGGCATAAAAACCGAGTCCCGACTTCTAGGGTGGGGGAACAGGAACGACATAGTCGGACCTAGTAACCCTACTCTGGGAGTTAGCTGCAGGCATTAGTAGATAAGATCCAGCCGTCTTATAAAAGGACACTCCCCCGGATTGTGTTACGCTTTACTGTGGAATCCTGGGAGAGAGGGAAAAAACAAAAAACAGAATAATAGAGTAAGATTTACTGTTGGCACCAACTAATTATAGGTAACAACTGATGGATAGATCTGTCAGCTACATAAAACAGTCTACGAACACCCAGTGTTGACATAGAATTCGTCCTACTTGGTTTATTTCCACGCAAAACTATTATCAATTACGATAGTTATTGGCAGCTCACAATATATTGCGTGCACCCACTTTCTGCATGCAATTACCCAAGTCTACTGCGGTATCGTGATACCGCACACAGTATCGTTGCGTTACTGTGGTATCTTTAATTCTGTTCGCAATATTCAGGAGAATTAATTTTTTTGTCTCGCAATAAATGGAAAGTAATTTTTTTTTTCTAAATTGCAACTTTAATTCGGTCAAATAAATATCTTGTCGTAATCTTTTCGTATTCATAAAACACACTCGTTTGGAACAAACCCAACTACATCTGCCAAATTTCAAACTCATGTAATCGCGATAACATTTCCAAGAATTAACATTCCTCTTTATTGGAATAAATTCATTTATTATTTTTTTTTTCATTTAAGTCTTAGATAAAACAAGAAAATTCATGAACACAACCAGAATAGAATTGTTTTCACTCACGAAAGCCCTCCTTATCGCTGACTGAGCGATAAGGAATATGCCGATCGTTCGTTATCTATTTCTACAGTTTCAAAGAAGTAAACTGATTAAAGAACTATCTCATCTAAATCTACAAATTACAATGTAGAATTTAAAATTATTTTTGATGTCGTTGATCATAATTTAGGAGATAAGCTTTAACAGGTTGTTTCAACAAAACGGAAAAATTCCTGAAATTTATTTGTTTTAAACAACGTATTTAAAAAAAAAAAATAATGTAAGGTACGTGCATATTTTGATTATTTAAATTATGAAAAGGAAAAACGGGAGAAGTGGGAATACAATACTACACTTCATTTACACTCATACTTATCATCCTCATTCATCCTCTGAAGTATTATCTGAACGGTAATTACCGGAGACTAAACGGGAAAAAGAAAGAACACATTTATCTAAAGAAGTTCCAAGACGTTGTAATACCACACCTCAAAACTAGAGTTAACTTTGCCGAACGCTCTTTCAATAAGAAGGAGTTCCTAATACGGAGTTCATCAGTAAGCTTCATCCTCATACGGTAAGAGATTATCTTGATACACCTTCCCCTAAAATCGGGTCGAATGGTACGTAGCATTGAACGGCCAACACATTCAATCATAACATCAATGGACTTCTGTCCAGTATTATAAAGTATCTGTCAAATACAGTCGCCTATGGCCATATTCTCCTGCGAACTTTGTGATAATATTCTCATCCAAGCAGAATCTCCAAACTCGTCGCTACAGATCTGAGATGCTACATATTATTCTACCACTAAACCACATCACACCTCAGTATTTCTGATACACCAGTGCGGACTACGCCCAGGATTACTGTATGTATTCATGTATCTGTATTCATGAGTTCGTCTCTGGATATTATTTGTGTGCTACAGGCAAGTTCAATTTTCATTATTACGTTAAACAGTGATTTTATCATTGAAATTTGTGGAACATTCAGTTCATCATACCTTATGCCTTACGATTTCAAGTTTAGTGAATAAATGGAAAACCATTTATTCACTTAAATGCATTCATGATAGGTGGCTTACCTATTTTACATGTTTAATTATTACGATTTGTTATTGTAATTAACTCTATAATTTATTTCTGCAACTTGTTGATCGCCGAGATTAATTCTTTGCTACTTATGCACTGTATTCATAATACTTCTCGTAAATTAACCTAAAGGAGATTACTCCTGATGTGCTGGTATGTTTTAGGACTTTGTGATTTTTGTATTTTCAAGAATTCTTATCTATCAAAATAAACTCCATTTATATTATTACTTATTTTAATGTGATCATATTGTAATTATGGCCTTCTATACTGAAATTATTTAATTAATGTTTTCTAAGCAAATGAAATCTGTTCATTGCTAATCTTCATAGTACAGTATATGTTAGTAGTGCAACTGTTTTCCAGTTCCACTTTCTATTGATGTTATGTTTTAAGTATCTAATTTGAAATTAAGGTGTTTTCTGTTCTCTTATTTTCAGGCTCTGTTACAGTGTGTATTTAAAAAATGTTTATTCATGCATTTTTGCATTTAACATCATTATTCATTTGTTGATTCAGTTGATATATTAAGTTATGTTAATTTCATAATTTCCTTTTATGTTTTAAGGTTATGATTATAACATATGTTCATTTGTTACACTTTCAATAAAGTCCAATTTCTTTTGGCAAATACTAGCTGTGTGTTTTTTGTTAACTTTACCCAACATCGTTTTTGAGTTATGCGAGATACATACATACGTACGTACAGACGTCACGCCGAAAATAGTTAAAATGGATTCAGGGATGGTCAAAATTGATATTTCCGTTGAAATCTGAAAACCAAAATTTTTCGCGATCAAAATACTTGTACTTCGTACAAGGAAGTAAAAATGTATTACAGATTCACATACCGATCACATATACCATATCGATATCATTATATTTAGATCACATAAGATCGATTCTTACACGTAAGATAAGATAAATTCTTCATCTCTTTTTTCTTTCTTTCTGTTTAGCCTCCAGAACCACCGTAAGATATTAATTTAGAGGATGAATGAGGATGGTAATGAAGTGTACTCTTGTACAGTCTCAGTTCGACCGTTCCTGAAATATACGTATATACGATAGATTATAAATATAAAAACAAACTAAAAGGTAAAAAATAGATCCGTTTAAAGTTCACATTTATTATTTAAATATAAATACATTAAATTTCAAAAATTACTACAAAATAATTCACAATTTAGAAAAACCGCTACTGAAAGCTAATTCCGTTGCAGTCTTTACTACTAAGTAAACGATTTATACAATGGTTCAATCTGAACGGTGTTCGCAGTACTGGATTAAGCCCTTTATCAGGCTATAGACAAAATTTTAATTTAGAGTCCTATTTATATAAATTGTGGACAACTTCAAACAAAAATTGAAGGGTAGTCGGGAAATTCCCTTTCAGTAGCAAAAAAAAAACCGCCTTCTTACATTTTTTATTTGATTTTAAAAATAAAAAAATGTTTTTTTATAGTTAATTTAATTAATTTAAAAAATATTTTTTACCTCTTTAAAAGATACACCATGTTAACCTCCCAGGAGAAGACTCAGGGGATCATGGACTACTTGGATCTACCAAAGGCAATAATCCGATTTTATAACTTTGTTAACTATTATAATAATATTTATTTGCATTACTTAAAAATAATATTATAATATTTATATTTTATTAAAGATAAAATTTAAAAATGTATATATTTTAATTTTTTTTAATTTATTATTTACTTTTTCCTGTACGGAAGCCGTATCCCTCCGAATTACGGGCTCAAAACATCTATCTTATTGTCTATTGATCAATCTGGCCCTGGGTGTTCGCATCAAATCGTTCACATAAACGGATATCATTTTATTAGCGACAGATTGCTCAGCAACTACATGAATGACCGTACCTACCAAATACGCGTCAACAATGAATATTCATGTGAAAGAATCTTGGAAAATGGCATACCGCAAGGTTCGCCGTTGAGCGGTACCTTGTTTACCATTGCCATTAATAAATTGATATTAGCCATTCCAGTAGAAATCAGCAAAAGCGTCTATGTTGATGATCTGGCAATCGTATATGCCAGCAACAAGACTGCTATGGTGAGGTACAAATTGCAACGAGCGATCAATGCTCTAAATGAAGTTGCAAGGAATAATTGATTCCAATTCTCACCAGAAAAAACGTGCTGTGTACACTTTTGTAGGAAGAGAATTCCTCATCAAAGTCCTGCGTTGACAATTGATGATAATCCAATACAATATAAAGACAGCGCAAGGTATTTAGGACTAGTATTGGATAAATCCCTTACATGGGGATTACATATACAGGACTTGAGTGATAGATGCAAAAGAGCCCTAAACATTATAAAATGTTTATCGAACTTAAATTGGGGCTCAGACAAAGAGACATTATTGAGATTGTATAAAGCATTGGTTCAATCTAAACTATACTACGGATGTATCGTATATTCATCCGCTAGAAAGTCGCACTTAAGAAAGTTAGACGTAGTTCATAATATCGGAATAAGATACGCAACAGGTGCTTTCCGCACAAGTCCGGCGGCTAGTCTGATGTCTGAAGCCGGAATAATGCCACTACATTATAGAAGAGAGATCCTCTTGTTAAGATATGCAGCAAATATATGGGCTTATCCTGCCCATATAAATAATAAACTTTTCAACAACCATCCTATGGCTGCATTATACGAACGTCGTGCTACCTATTCCAGACCAGCCGGAATTAGGTACCACGAATTAAGAAATAAATATGAAATTGCCATTCCAGAAACATTGGCAATTTCTACTAGAGAAATACCGCCATGGCTCTTGCCAGCGGTTAATACAAGTTTGGATCTCTATCAAGGAGAAATAAAAAAGAAACCAGCAGTGATCATCCAGCAGGAATTTTTGGCAACCGTCAGTAGTTACGAAGAACATATTAGAATTTATACTGACGGTTCTAAAACCGAACATGGTGTTGGATGCTCGATATATGTAAATGAAGAAACCCACTTTTGGAGACTGCCAGATGTGGCCAGTGACTACACGGCAGAACTCACTGCAATTCAGCAAGCTCTTCGCTACACTGAACACTATTGCGAAGAGAGAGTGCTAATATGTTCCGATTCATTAAGTGCACTTGTCGCAATTCGGAACAAGAACATTAAGGATGTCCTAATTGCAAACATCCTGTCCATTTTATACGTTCTAAAACAACGAGGACAGCGATGCGTATTTGTATGGACTCCGGGGCATGCTGGTATTACAGGTAATGAAATCGCAGACGAAGATGTCAGAAAGGCAACAGTCTGCGATGATTTGGATGCATTTCCTGTAAGAGTGGCAGATGTTAAAAACCGTCTAACAAACATAGTAAGAAACAAGTGGAACGCTGAATGGGGGAGTTTAAATACAAAATTAAACTCAGTAAAAACTTCTTATAAATGGAAAAGCGACTTTAAGTTGACTCGCCGTGAACAAGTTGCGGTGACCAGACTTAGAATCGGTCACACGCAATTAACAAATTTATATTTGTTAACCGGCGAATTGAGACCAATGTGCGGTGTTTGTAATAAAACACTGACAATCAAGCATCTAATAGAAGAGTGTACCATATATGAGGACCTCAGAAAGAGGTTCCGTCTTACAAATAATATTAGTGCTGATCTGGATAATGGAAATGAAGAAAATATAGTTGCATTTCTACACGCCAGTGTACTTCTTAAAAGTCTATAAAATGAATGTTTAATGCTGTGGTAAAAGATACTCTAAGCGGTAGTTTATATATATAAAGAAAGAAAGAAATGGTATTGATAAGTTTAATTTTAATTTTAATTTCATGGTCTTTTGAGAACCTTATCTCAAATTTTAATATCGGGGCCCTTTACACCCCGTAAGTATTTGTGATTGTCCTTGTCTTTTATGTCTTAAATGTTTTGTGTAGTTTGTGCTTTTAAATAAAATGTAAGGGCTCTTTACACCCTTACATATGACGATCCAGATGGTGATAGTAATTTCTTTTAAAGATTGTGACGAGGGCTAATGACCTTAGCAGTCAATGCCCATAAAAATTCAGATAAAAAAAAATAATAATAATATTAAATGTCAATAACACCCCGGCGGTTAAAGGCTGGCACGATTTAAGATCGAGGCCCGGTCCCTTTGGGGGGGACGACATAGTCAGGCCCGGTTACCCCCTCCTGGGGAGGTAGGCAAAGAGAGAAAAGATCCAATCGGGAGGGCCGAACTGCAGGTGGGTGGGGAGGCTCCCTTAGAGTTTAAGGACTCTTCCCTGGACTGAGTTTTACTTAACTGTTTGTCCGGCTCAAGGAAGTAGGGGTTAAAAAAAATTCAATAACAAACAAATCATCTTAGTAATCACATCTACGATAATAATAATAAACAGAAATTACATACAATATAGAATTTAAAGTAATCCTCAGGATTTATTCACACGTAGATAAATAATGAAAACCAGAATTCAGTCCCATTGATAAGAGACATTAGTATGACCGCTAGTCTCAACACTTATAACCACTAGTCTTGTATTAATAATAATAGTACAATAAGACAAGTATAAAGTTCTTTTACTGCAAATACCTTTGTTGTTCACAAATAAAACTTCTCTATTAATTTATGAATGAAATTTACAATATCTCCTTCACTTATAGTCTTATAGTAACTCACCGAACCATTTCTTATTTTGGTGTACTAGAATTATTTGTGACGTCACCTTAATCGCGTTGAACTCGCATAATCACTCCTCTATCGTAGCACTCTCGCAGAACTAACATCTCGCAGACTCTCCTTGCGGAACTGTATTTTAACTGGTCTTCCCCAAAGTATTTACACTCCTATCTTCTTTACCTGCAGGACCAGACCCCCAGTTGAGCGTGAAAACGATCGACCGAGTCTTTTCGTTCCCATGCATTCCTAACCTAGGTCCGGTAACTCTTCTCACGGAAGAACAGCTGTTTATTGTGTGTCAGTGGGCAGTATTACAAAAGACGATAGTTAAACGGTCCTGTTACCTTTACTAAAACAGTTCCTTTTAGCTCCTTTCTGGATTCCTCCCATTATTATATTTTCTACTATTTTCTTTGTGGCAGAGATCCTTTACTCTTATCCGCTATACCGGTCTTGTTACAATATATTATCCCGAAGGAAGTTTTTAAAAACGAGATAACTTTTTCCAAATATGAGTGAGATATTGCATTTAAATAAATACTCTTTCAGATCCGAAAAATTATGTTCGTTATGCTGTTGAAGAAAGAAGACAATATACTTCTAAGTGCCCAATTTTAATCGAATTACGGTAAAATTTTTAAATAAATAATTTTTAATGAGGTAGATTTGAAGTATTAATTAAATGGTAATAACGGGATTACAGCCAATAATTAATACACAACAGCGTAGAAATACAGATACATTTTTGTGCAAAAATTGAATTATTGAAATAAGGAATAGTTTACTTCATTTAACTGAAGAGAACACGAAAGAATGAATAGAAACAAGAAAACTAACATCTACAGTTATAAGAAATGGAAAACAACAAAATAAACTAACGGGGAAAAAATGTTATTAGACATAATTCTAGAGACTTCTATCAAACTTTTTCAAATTCTAGTTAAATGGTTTTCAACCGCTAAGCACTAATTATAAAAATGAAAAAAGTGAATTAATTATCAACTCTCAAGATAAAACAGAAGACCTAGATATTTAAAAAAAACTAATTAATAGCCCACCCCAAAAGAAACCATTCGAATTTAATAAAAATAAATCTAAAACACCAAATTCAGGACTACCAAAATCTAATTATCAAAAACCTAAAAAGTAGTAAAACCAGTGACGAAGATAATATCCTCACAGACATTCTGAAATATAGAACAGAAGAATTATGTGACAAATTAGAAGTAATATTTAAAAAATATAGGAAAAAGAAAGAATCCCCAGAAATTGAAAAAATTAGCCGATAAACCCAGTTAAAAAAAGGAGGTAACCAGATTTTAATAATTATATTTACAGGTATTCATATATAATTTTTATCAGTCCCATATAAAATACTTTCTTAACCATTTTTAAGCAGAAATCAACACATAAAACTGAAAAAAAACTAAGGTAAATATCAAGATGAATTTCGACCAGAAAGAAGCTGTGCTAAAAAGAGTTAACTTAAAATCCCCAAAAGTTTGAAAGATGAAAATTTACACTCAATAGAGTGACTCAGAAGATGGTCCTCCGGATTACAGTTGCATACAGGACAGTATCCTCCGAGACCGCCTTCTCCATAGCAGGTTTGCCGCCTGCGGAGTACAGAGTAGAGAAATGGGTGGACAGAAGTAATTGGGTTTCTAAACATGATGCTCACGTCAATTTATAGATCAAGTGGCAGGAAAGATCAAACCTAGGCAGGTGGACCTTCCATATCATACCTAACATCAGAAAGTGGACCTATTGGGAGTTTGAGGAGACAAATTTTTGGCTAACCCAGCTTTTGATGGGCCATGGTGCGTTCAACAGTTGCCTACACCGAAGGATGAGAATGGACGCACCGAAATGTGTCTACTGTGACGAGGAAGACACGATTGGGCACACTTTCTTCGAATGAGGAAGGTGGAGGAAGAAAGGATTTATGCGGCTATGGGAAGCTAAATCCAGCCAATTTAATGGATACAATGTTGTCCACCGAAGCTGCCTGGAATTCGATTGCCACTTCGTCAAAAAGTATCCTAAAGAAGAAAAAAATTGAGGAAAAGACGTAAGCATCAATGTCTACATGAATGGATGGTGAGGGGACAGCCTGGGTAAGGAGGCATTCAGGGTCCTTCTGGGGTCGTCGCTGCTGCTGAGGTGTCTAGGACTCCCCAACCCACCCAAATAAAACCCGCAGGTAGAACAGCAGCCCGAGATTTATGCCACAAGGCAAGTATCCGAGCTGTTATATAAGTGGGAGTTGTTTTCAGCGGATCCCCACATTATGCGGGAAACCTCACACTCCCCCAGCAGTAGTGCGGGCTGCTGGGCGTCTGGTTGTATATTTTCCCTCATCTTACCGAAAAAAAATCAGAGTTCAGATCCCCTGCCACGACAACCGGTTTCCTGATCGTCAGGATGCGGCGCTCCAAGCCTTGAAGAACCTCCAGGAAGTGATCCTGGGTGCAATTCGGGGATATATAGACCGCCACAATAACAAAGCTCGTGAACTCCACGATGACGAAGCCGTCTCCCTGCTCCGACCTCAAGACGGCTTCACGTCCAGCAACGTCCTTGATCGCCGCATCTCCTCTCTCGTCCTCGTACCAGCCGCCAGTACCCGAAGATTAGGCTCAATGACAATGATAAGGTCTACGTCATTAGTCTGTGCCGCCGCTCGTAGAAGGTCATGCATTTCATTTCAGAGTGGTACATTCTCGTCCCCAGGTTTGTTGCAGTTGAGGTATTTCGATTCAGCCTTACAGGTTGCTCTCCAGTGTCCCGATTCGCCACAGTTATAGCAGCACCTTCTACGGTCCGGCCCAGCTCGTATTATGTACTGAACATTCGTAATTTATCGTAAATAATCGGTATATTCCGCTATCTCTTAATTGAGAAACTATTACGGAAAACTGTCATGAAAACTTTTTTGTTGAATTTTATCTTATGTATTTTTGTAGCTAATTTAAAAAAAATAATACTAAAAATTTCATTCTATGTACAGTTTTCTTCATTAAAAAAAAAAACACATTAATATTAGATAGTAAATACATATTACGGTAAATTTGATTAATCCAGTGATTATGCATAATTACCGGTGAATCTGATTAATAGCCAATGTTGGAAAATAGCATATATAATTTGTATATTAAACATTAATTAGACGAGATTATCGAGCGTAGGTTATGTTAGGTAATTGTAGGTTACATTCTGAATTGTAATTCTTCAAGTGATTATGTTTTTGTCTTGTTTTATATTTGATGTATTTGTCTGTGATATGGACAGACTTGTAATATTATGTAAAACACTCATACGGGATGATCTTAGTAATAATTATTTTTTACGTTAGTCATGAATTTGAGAAATTTATGCCGGCTAAACTATTATATACCTGAAAATTACTTCTTGGAATAGTGTAATTTACGCCTTATTATGAATTAAATTGGCGATGACAATTGGTACTAGTGTGGGTCGTGTTGAACTGGTGGTCATCACTGAATAGTAACCTGTAAATATTGTATATAAATGTTAGTTGTATTGTGTAATATTAATAACGGATTGGTTGTGCCGGTGGGTGCAAATATCCCGTTGCATTGAACTAGCGATCATGGCCGAGTTGAGATATGTTACGTATCAAATGTATTGTATAATATATTTTGTAATAATCTATATCGAGTATTGTTATAAGCTAATTTTATTGTGCTCGTGGCACCATTGATTTTGGCGCTAAGCTTATGATCATAGCTGTTCTGGGATATGCTGATAATCATGTGTTTATAAATATTGTAATTTGGTTAGCGATTTGATTGTATTCTATGTTCCAAATTTTGTTGTATAACTAATGTTAGCAGTAGTAACTACTGCATCCTCAACAGTTTGAAGGTGATCAATCAAGCGCTGAACACAGCACGGGGAAAGAGGTATCCAAGAGCGGGAGATTGGAACAAATAAAGGAAGTTGGGACGAACGTGGCGACGTCTAGGGCCAGGCAGGCAGCCTCCTTACCTAGGACACCTTGGCTCGCCCGCACGCAAGAGCGAAGAAGTCGAGGTTGGTCCGTTGATGGCACGGAAGACCCTGATGGTATGAGAGGGCGCGCTGAGAGTAAAGGCATGCCTGGAACCAAGTAGGTTAGAGCCGGGAAGGGCATCTCGGCTATCCAGAGCGGAAATCGGGTTGTTCCTAAGATCCAGTGGAGACCCCAATGGAAGCCTCTAAAAGGTCCAAGTCAGGGTAGGGCAATCTGTTACCATGACACTCTGGAGCTATCGAGGTAATGCTTTAAGACTGTACTGGTCGCTCTGGGAGTGTGAAAAAAAACGGTTTAAATAATAAAATGTTGATATACATACGATTCATCAGTACATGGATCAACATACTGATCAAAGATAACTTACGCTCGCTAACGTTGACTAATTAACAGTAATGTTTTGATTATTTAAATAAAAAGTTCAGTAATTACTGCTTATAGTCGAATTGTTATTTTAATTCATAAAATATATTAATATGGAGAACATGTAAAGTGACCAGTATATTCAACAAAATTTATTAAGTTCACCAACATTGGAGGCAATTAATAAAACTCACCGGTGATTATGCATAATTACCGGATTATCAAATTTACCATAACATATACATTTTCAATATAATTTAGTTACTGCGAGAACCTGACAAGCTGTAATAAATAAATTTACTCCAATTTATGTTATTCCATCCATCCTTCTTATAATCTCCTGGTTACTTACAAACCCATAAAATTAAGATTTGTAATAAAACATTCAGTATTTAAATCTTACATACAACACTACTAGCAATGGACTAAATATTTTTCTAAGTGGAAAAAATCGAAAAGCTTGCGTTACCATTTCTTTTGACATGTTCTGACCTTACTTCTGTCATTTTTAATAAATTGAATTTAGTTGTCGCTTATGATGTGTTGCAATAAAAAGAGTAGCCGTGGTTGTGCAAACAACCTGAACAACGTTTGTTACATTTTTGGTAAATTTTCAATAATAAAATCAAAGAAACATTAGTGTTATAAAAAAAATTAACCATGGGTCCTTTACACTAAAATTCTGAAACCAAGATAAATCATGGGCTTTTCTCAAAGTTTGTGTGCAGGATCTGAGAAAATGATCAAACATTAAAAAAGAAATATTTGGTATGCGAATGATTTGGAGTGAGCCAAAAAATTAATTATTCTAATGGTTAATATTTTTGCTCTTGTGATGTTAAAGGCTACAATTCCAAAAATAGGAAATCTATTTTATATCCAAACCTTCCATTAGCACTTCAACTTGTTTCACAGTTCAGAAATTGCAGTGCATCTCTTCTAGCTTGGGTTACAGATTAAAATAAAATAACTTATTGGCAGTAGAAACATCCATTTATCTGTATAAAATATCAAGAATTTACTCCCCACTTTTCACAGTAGCATAATTAGGTCTGCAATAATATTGTCACTTTAGTATATTGAATCAAATACAAAGCAGATGAACGGCGGTGGCTTTTTATTTACTCTTCTAAAAGCTGTTCTACCACATAACAGGAATAATGCCTTTGTACCTGTTGCTAATACGATACATCAACAAGAAAGTTATATTAATTTAGAGTCGATATTTACAAAAATAAAATAAAAAGAATGCAGCTTTGTGGAGATCGTAAAATATTTGAAAAGCATCTGGAGGGTCAGGCATTTCCATCGGTTTTCCTTCCCTTAGCCAACAAGGACTGTTTTGAGGCACCAGACATTCATCCTCATCCTATACTCATGATGACAAATTTAGTCTCATAATTTCCTCAAAATTTACTGTTAAAGACAGTAAATCGGTACCAATGTTAAAGATATCTTAAGATATACCAGGTGTAAAAACCATCAGGTTATTAGGGAATACAGTTTACTGTGTTACTCGATAGATAGCTCAATTTAGGAAGAAAAATAATCTACTGATTGAATAACAATTCATTAAAAATTCTAAATGAACTGTTAGAGAACCAATGAATATAATTTCATTTTTTTCACGTCCATTTCATTATAAAAGTACAAAACATAAATATGAAATGTAATTAATATTTTCCCCCAAAAATAAATTATAAAATTTATACCTACAAACTGAATGATTATTTTAAATTTATCATGCATGTTTAAAATACAAAATTACTTTTTTATGTGATTGTTTTTATTGCTAACATACAGATAGGTTTATTTACACAGTTGGTACCTGTCAGTAAGGCACTAACAATATTGAGGATATTTAAACTTAAGAGTGTAAACAATTAGAATCCATGGAAATAAAATGCAGTCTAGCAGACACATCTACATTTAAATTATGTTCTACTTTTATACAGTTTTTCATACTTACATTAGTTTATTAATTATAACATTTTAATGATGTCACACTTGCCAATATCATTAAATTACTACATTACAGCTGACATAAAGCAAATATTTGGGAAATTATTTTGGGTAATGGTGTGCAACTGATAGAGGCAGCAACCATTCAGTATGCTCAATATTCTGATTTATAGTGAATTCCAATTCAGCCTACCAAAAGTTTCCTATCATTGTAATATGGTAGTTTTTAAGTGTGTTTGTACAGCCAACCATATTCCCTAACTGCTGAAAGTAATTAAGGAACTAAAATGCACTCATTTTCACCAGAATTATCTCAAAATCAAGATGAAAAAACATATGAATTAAAATGCTACATAATAAGTGCAGCATCCTGTTTAAACTCATGGGAGATATAACAGAATATGGTAGAACATTACATTAACATTAAAATTATATTACGACTTGCTTCAGGCTGTGGAAGAAAAACATTTTGACAAGTTACAGTAGAAATGTTTGTATTGCCCCTTAAAGTATGTTAATTGCATAAACTTATGCTTTATAAGTGCAATGTTAAGTTAGACTTGTATAAAGTTTTATTATTATTTAAGTTATAAAGACGACACTTTATAGAACTTTTTCTTCAAAATAGAAAATTTTTCTTGTTTTTTATTCAGCTTACAGGTGTATGAATTGCATTCAGAACAGTTGGTTAAATTAGTTAAAATTACTAATAAATTAGAAAAGTAAAGATAAAGAAACTCTGATAAGGAAACACTTACCTATGTAAACTTGAAAAAAATAAAAATTTAAAAGGTATAACATTTTAAATAAATTTAATTTATATAATATGCCTTCTATAAATACATTTTTAATCTTGTGTAATGCAGGATCCTAAACTTCTGCATCCAAATTAATGGACTGTTAATGAACTTATTTCTTGTAGATGTACTTATTTTATTGGCACCAATACTGAATAAATTAGATAAGAAAATTATTCACTATAATATAAATTAAATGATAAAAAACAAAATCACTCAAGATAAGTGTCAATATTATCAACAATGGGAAAAAACTATATCAGATGTCTAATCAGTGTAACCAAAGTTAAATTGTATTTAATAGTTTTGAAAAGTACAATTTATTTTTCAATAAATAAATACAATTCACATTCTCTTAAGTATTATATCCAAATATGACCACTCGAACTGTTTGGTTACAACTAGATCTCTGAGCTGTTTCATACATCAGCTGCTTGTAAATTCCAGTATAGATATGATATATTATAGATATATTCCAGTAATATGATTTTTAAATGAAAGAAATGTAGACAAATTACTTAAAAATTAAGTAATTATTTGGTAAAAGTTTAATGGATGAAGGAGTGGTGGGAAATGACCTTGAAAGTTTTAACAAAGGATGAGAAGACATACATGATGAGGCGTGGAATATGCAGCTATCTGTCGAACCAGAGATCACTTCATTTGTTGACTGGAAACAAATATGTCAACCCCCTAGACTTCTTACCAAATAATTTACACTTGCTCCTATATTTGAAGAATTCCTTGCAGCTAGCATTGTAATAATGATGATGTCAACAAAGCTGTGCGATATTGGTTGTCTTCACCACATCTTTTAATATTAAGGTGTTCAGAAATTGATACTACACTCTGGTAAATGCCTTAGTACTGATGTAAACTACGTTGAAATATAATTTAAGTTTATTGTTGTCCTTTCTTGCCACTATAAAACTGAAAATAGACTACCAATTAAATAAAATCTTTTTCCTAATGGTTTCTAAACATGCCTCATGTTACTGGTACAATAAACAATAATACCTAAAAATTAACCATTAACTAAAAATTATTAAAACAAGTTTTTTATACTAATTTCTTGTCAATAACGGTAAACATTATAGTTGTAAACTATATATATATATTTAATATTAAATGTAAATTAAATATAAACCACCAAAACACAGTAAATAGATAAGTTAAACTTACCATGTAAATCCAAAAAATCGAGTTTTGCAGTATCTGGTACCTTTAGTTGATATTTAGATCTATAATTACATTAAGATAAATTGTCTTTATAATTTACAAATTCATCCATAATAATTTCAAAATTGTAAATAATAATATTTTCAACAAATTCAGAAATTATAAAAACAACTTATTTTAATGTAATTATAAAATTAAATACCAACTGAAGATGTAGGATTCTGTGAAAATCGATTCTTGGAATTAATATGGTAAGTTTAACTATCTATTTACGTTTTGGTGGTTTAAATTTCATTTAATTTTAAATTTTATTAGCACAATTGTCAATATATTAATGAATTTTTTGAATTTCAAAAAGTTATATATGTATATATATATATATAAAACTCATGGTAATAGATCTCTGAAATAGCTTTATTATGTTGAATAATACTGTAACTTCAACAGAAAGAAAATAAAAATAAAAGTATCAACAGAAAGAAAATAAAAACTCACCAGAATGAAAAAAAATTCAGTGTTCTCAAGATCTATTAGTAAATAGCTTCTTTTTTTGTTTTATTATAAACTTATTAAGATTTCAATTTTTTGGTTTAATTACCAAAAGCATCATTATATTTTAAATGACATTATTTAGGTAGATAAAAAACTAAGGTACTGTTTTGGCAATATTTTACTGTAAATAATAAAAAACATATACAGTTCAGTAAAAATCATAATATTTATTTATAGCCACATTCCAATAAAAATCTGCCAGAACAGTTTACATAGTTTAACTGAATATTACATTACACAATTATGAAAACAGGTTTTCATTAAGGCCAGAACCTGATCCAAGTGGTTTACGAAAAAATAGTTTGATGTAATATATGGATATTACAACAATATATATATATATTTATTTTGACTTTATTACTAAAACATTGTAATAGTTACATTTACTTTAAGAATCAAAATGAAATTATATTTGAAAAAATGACATACTTACGTGGTAATCAAATCTGAGACCAGTTGATCTGGAAGTCGGTACACTAACCATTGTATTAACTATTTAGTTTATGCATGCACACACTCACACATATATGTATACATGTTTGTGTGTATTTGTTCCTGGTAAGAAAACCATCAGTCAAAATTACAAAAAAACATTTTCTACAAAGAATAACAAAACTATGTAAATTAATAGGGTCAATCAAAATAAGTATTTAATTTGCCCATACTCCAGTAATAAAGGAAATTTATATTTTTTTAATAGCAAAATCTCAGGCTTTCTACAGCAGAGTTCATTTGCCATCCTAACTACGCCAATTTTGTATCATATAAATGTATATTAAATGAAATACAAACAAACAAAACACAGTAATTAAAGAAGTTAAACTTACCATATTTTTTCCCAAAAATTGATTTTCGTGGGATTCTGCATCCTCAAATTAAATTCTATGGTATTAATTTCTATAATTACATTTTGTAGTTTTTTTTTTGAGAATTTTTTATTTTAGATTGTTCTCTCTTTAAAAGAAAAAATTAAAATGAGTGTGTCGGTGTTATACACCGACACACTTAACACGCTATGGAACCGAAGCTTTTTATGCATTATGAATTATTAATAGTGCAAAATAGTGTAATGCAATATATACAATGATAAATTTTTTTATCAATAAGAAATATGAACTAACAATGAAATCCAATCTGTGATTGAAATATTTAAATATGAATGTGATCAAAAATCGTTCACAAAAGAATAACACTATCATTCTTTGAACACGATTCCTGAATGAACTGTATTATCAGCTACTGTGTGACGATTTTCCGTGACGCTCGTATTTTCTCAGTTGGCTCCCCACCCAGAAATATTTCTTATAATAATGATTAATGTATTTGTGTATTCTGGAGTTTCATTTAATCTATTTTTTTATTATTTCTATTGTCTTGTCAATTGGTATATTAGAAAACATAGTGATATCAAAACTTACCATTGCTTGTTTTATAAAAACTTAATAGAAATAGAATTTTATTTGTTATTCCATCACCATCTTTCATGATTTCGTAACCATCTTTTATGATATGTTTATGGGTAAGATTGATTTTTATTCTAAGTAAACAGCTATGAAATATGCAGGTGATGTTTCAAAATCTATTAAAGGTCTTACAGGATTATTTATTTTATGTAATTTTGGTACACCAGTGAGTTTTCGGAGTAATGGGATATAATCTTGAACGATAATTTAATTTGTTGTCATAATTATCAGTATATATTTGAATATTAAATTTTTTACAATTCTTAGACATTTGTTTGTTAATTAGTCATATTTCCTTCAATGTAAATCACTGAAAAATTCTTTGCGTTTGTGCATAATAATTGGTTTTGTCTAATTTTAATAACATTAGATCATTATTACAAAGTTAATTTTTTAATAAACATTTTGTAATCATTTGTTTATTATTTGTATTGCATCACTATCAATTGTATCAATTGTATTATACTTAGTTAAATTAAATTATGAGTTAAATCATTGATTTTATCTAATTACTGTGTTTTGGTGGTTTATATTTCATACAATACTTAATTTTATTAACACAGCGGTTAATATTTTTCACACTTAACGTCAAACTTTTTTTAAATAATTACTAAACAATGAAATATTAAAAAAAAGAAAATTTATTAAATGTCCCACCTTTGCAATGATATATCTTTCAGTGTAAAATTACATGTACTGTAAGCCACCAGTTTGATTTTATCCATAGTCTGAAAGTTTACCTCAAAATTGTTGTTTTTTTAACGCCCTATAAAATGTCTCACAACTTCCCTATCCATTTAAAATCTTTGAGTTGCTTCTCCTCCTCATGTAGGTCCACTGGATGCTTGGAGTGTAGTGGTCGCATGCCAAAATATAGATTGTTTTGAGATAGCTGCCGCATTTACTAAATTTCATTTATTGTGTTTAACGTTTAAAGTTATTGTATTTTATTAACACTGTATTTATACATTCACACAACTCAGACACACATACTTATTACAATAATACCAGTATATAATCCTATTAAATTCGCGTAGCATAGTTACCAAATTTCAAAATTAAAATTTATTAATACACTTTTTATACACAGAGTATGAAATTTAAGACACAATTAAAATACATAAAATTAAAAAACCTGATCTATATAAACACAGAAAATTCAGAACTCTCATTATCATCTTGTCACCATCATTTCCCAAATATATACATTTGGAAGCTTTTGATTTGTACAGTATATTTATTATTTATTGTTTTGAAATTTCCTAAGAAATTTTCTAAGATTACTCTCATAGGGGAAGAGATATTTCTTTTCTAAATTTTGTAAAAATTATCAAAATGAAGCTTTTTTTCTTTAAGAGATTGTTTAATTTTATAATACTGGCAATGTTTTTTATCAGTTAAAATTAGAAAATTAAATCATTAAGAGTGAAAACTGGATGAACAGGATTCACATAATGCATCTTAATCGGTCAGTTGAAATAAAAGTAAAAGAAAAAATGTACAGCAGAAATAAAAATTGTTAACAGTATTAGTCCTCTTGTTAATAGATAAATTTTAAAATACAGATTTTTTCTTTACGATTTAGTCGTACCAGGACAAATTATTTTACCTGGTTTTGGTATACCACAGCAAAGTTCCTATAACCATATACATTAATTACCACAAAGATAAGTTTTCTGTAGTCGTGGAATAAACTACAGCAGAAACTGTTTTGCACTTAAAATTCATATTTATAATGTACTTTATACATTTTCTCTTACTGCAGACCCAGTTTAAATTCATTATTAAATATCGTACTAAACGGAGTTAAATTTTATAAAGCAATAATTATCTTTGAACAATTGTAAGAATCTGAAAGCATGTAGGATTTTACGTACACATCATTAAACACCATACAATGTTATAACTGTTTACCATAATAATTTATCTAAAGAATACTTAAAATATTAAATTAACTAATCAAAGATGATAGAAATGAAAGGAAAATAGTGATAGAAAAGAAAGGAAATGCATTTTATAGAAAATGATAGAGTATATAGATTTCTAATGTACAGAAATTATGAGAGATAGAAGAAATAAGAAATAGCAATAGAAGGTTTAAGATATATGTATTTGATTACTAATTCTACCTTGTATGCGATAACTTATGTACAGCTAGTATAAGCACTAACAAAGGAAACAAGCACTGTCATTACAAAATATATAAACATATATGTATATATAGAAATAAAGTACACAGTAGTATATAATAATAAGAGTACAGCACAGAAAGAGAACAGACATAAGTACAGACACAGTTATTAGGAATACAGAGATAGATTAGAAGTTTATAAAGGTTTCAATCATTTCAAAAATGAAAACTGTACTGTTAAAATCCAAATAAAATAAAAATAAAAAATATTACTTCTTTTTAATGACAAAAAAATACGGAAATAATAAATTATTTTGTATATATACAGATTGAACACAGGAAGTACAAAAAATAATTAACCTAAATAAAAAAAAAATCAATTCAAAACCGCACATCTGTAAAATCTATAAAATTTGAAATACTCATTAAAAAAATCTTACAAAGTTTTTCTGAGATAATTAAAACACTTCTATTTAACAATTTTTGATAAAAAGTGGCTTTAAAATCTATATATATATATATATATATATATAGTCCCACGAAGAGGTATTCGCTTTTGATTTAATATCACTCACCCATTCCACCACAGACTCTATTGAAACTTTACAGCCTTTTTAATGAAGGTTATAAAAATGTTCTGAGAAAATTACAACCTTCTAGGATTTATAGAAACAAAATGGCGGCATTCAAATAAACACATCAATTTCAGATAAACCACATTTTTATTCATTACAAAATAGCTAGTAAAAATATTAGCTGGTAAAAACAGATTATGTATTGTAAACAGTTATTCAAACTGAATAAAATAAGTTAATAATTAGTCATAACCATGACTAATTATCTAACTGTTTTCAATTATTCGATTTCTATTTATCATCTGTTTTTAATCATTTTTACCAACTATTTTATAATGAATAAAAATGTGGTTTATCTGAAATTTATGTTTTTATTTGAAAGCTGCCATTTTTTTTCTATACATCCTAGAAGGTTGAAATTTTCACAGAACAGTTTTAGAACCTTCGTTAAAAGGGCTGTAAATTTTCAAAAGACTCAGTGGAGGAATGGACAAGTGATACTAAATCAAAAACACATACCTCTTCATGGAATACACAGTACGAACATAAATAATAACATAAAATAGCAGTACTTATTCATTATATGGATCATCATCAGTTTTATCTTTAATTTAAAATAATGGATTTATTTATATATTTTCTTACTTCAAAAAATAAACAGTCATTGTTAATTCCAACAGCTCTATTTTAATACTCTTTCTTTTAAAGAAATAATTAATTTTTAATATCATCTGTTTCATATTCCTTATTGAAAATTAATAATAGTACAAAGTAAATTTACAAATTCTGCAAAACTTTTGTTTAAAAACATCACAAACTATTCAACTTTCTTCCATCATTCTGAATTTGGTATTCATATAGTGATTGATATACAGTAACGGTCAACTGGTCTCAATTGTACTATGTGGAAGGAGAACTTACAAGCCAGTAAAATAGAAATAAACATTCACAACTACAAAGTATTAATCAAACTACAAACTTTTCTTGATCTTATTTGCTACTACTAAGTCATACTAAATAAAGTAATAGGTAGATAATTGCTCGCTTAAAATGCAGGATTATTTGCACTACAAAACTCAAAATGAACTTGAACCGGTATAAATATAAAGATTTTATTGATGAAGTAATTTCACTGATGTTTGTCAAAAAGAATTAAATTTATTTTATTATATTATAAATAATAAAGATAATTTATCTTGTAGAGAGATAGGAGAACAAAAATTTCATTAATTTTTAATGAAAAAATTGGCACATATATAATGAATAAGTACACTAGTGACTTTAACTATAAGGGTTAGTAATAACTTTTACACAACATGCAAAATCCTGAAAACTTTCCAACACAGGCTTCCTACTTCCAACTACATAAAAGAGGGGTTGAAAAATGAACACGTATAATTTGAAGTATATCAAAGTTATCAAATTCGTTCAACATTTTTTCTGAACATTTTTTAATAAAGATATTTTTGAAGATCGGGAGCATGATTCCAATGTTACACAACAGATGATCCCCTAAATTATGCATAGTAAAACTAAACAAAATTAATCTTGTTAGCTCAGGATTTAATGTTAGGTTCATCAAGATTTAATGTTTTTATTTTGGGGGTATAATGTTATAAAGTTTTAAACTGTTTTAGTAAGAAGTACACAGACAGATAAATTTTCTAAAATCCACTGGTTATGTACTCATATATTCTTAAAATATAATATAAAATATACACATGCATACATATAACTTCATAAGCAAGAAAGCTAAAAATAAATTAAACCTAACCTACAAAAATACCAAATGTGTATGCGTTACATATACAATTATATAGACTCAGGCACTAAAAAGTTAAGAAAAATCTTTTACTAAAATTATTAACTACATAATATTCATTAGATGCTTAAATTAATTCGACTCAATGTTTTAATAACTGATCAATCCGGGTTATGGCAAAAGAGAAAAAATATAACAAGTAAAGGAAAAATAAGTACAGTTTTCTATTAAAAAAAAATTACAACAGTAAAATTTTAAATACTATTGATAATTTAAAAATAAATACACAAGATTATAATGAAGACTGAAACCTTTAAAATAAAGTAATGTTATGAAGAATTACAGATTCAGTTTTTGATTGATATGGAAATTAAAATAAAATATAAGAATGATAGAGAGATACACAAACAATTAATAACTTATGAATGTAATTTAATTATAGATACCTATATATATTATAAGAATAATTTACTTATTTATAATTCATATCCATCATTATAATTAATTTTAATTGGAATTTATGAAGTTTTTATATTAAATTTACAATACCATGATATAAATTATAATTAACTGTTGGATAATATAATTGTATTTTGACAACAATAAGTAATATTTAAATACCTAACTATTTTGACTTATCAGTAATAATGTGAATAAATAAATAAATCTGATATATAATTTTGTAATACTAACTTCCTAATGTAATGCAGTAATTGTTACTTAAAGAATTTTATCAATTTTTAATAAATACAATACAGTAAAATTCAGTAGAACATCTACTATCCATCATTTATCATTAGTAGCTTTAACGCTAAATAATTTTAAAATGGTTGAGGCAGTAAAGAACACGATGGAAGTGGGTGCAACTAGATAAGGAGTTGAATGAATCAGATGGAAAAATGTTACTTCACAATTTAATATTTTTTCAATGAATATCATTTTTTTAAATTATTAAATAAGATAACACTCGCTTTCAAAATACTGGAAGGAGCTGCTAATTATTTCTAAGATCCTTGCAAGAAAAAGTCCCATTAATTAAAGAGAGAATCATTAAATATTTAACAATTTCATTGCTATCGTATTTAATTGTGCTCTTCAACGATTTACTTATAGTAATAAACAATATAGTAAATATGAAAATTGTAAGATCCCAAATATAAATGAATTCTTTCTCTTTCTCTACCCCTCCTAATTTAAAATTCAGTGTTCAAATCAACGTGCATACAAAATATTAAATACTTATAATTCACAATGTATCTGAATTTTGGATATGTATGTAAGGGTTTCCTTCATGTCAGAAAAAGACACTAATTATAATTTTCTGCATCGAGCACATTATTGATATAATAAATACACTGCAGCATAATGAAATTTACAAAATCCTTGAAAACTTTTCTATTAGAGAACTTCCTTCAAAATTTATTTAGAACTAAAAGAGAATAAATGATACAAAACTCAGTGCAGCTAATATATAAATAATATAAAGTACAAATTAGGATTTAGTTTTAACTTTGGCCAAATAATTAAGTCATGAAATAAATAAAACAAAGAAAATGCTTAGATTATTCCAGATGTACTAGAACTGAAATTTTTCATACATGGATCAAACTAAGAATTTCAGTAAAGGTCATACATAAGATATAAATGTAACAAAATACATTTAAATTTAAGTATTTTTTATGACACTTTAGTTAATGAAAAATCCACTCACATTGGATAAATAACAAAGTGAAAATTAAAAAAGAAAAGTTGCAGAATAGTTAAAAAATGCAAAAGCACAAATAAGTTAAAAATTCTGTTCCTAAAATTCACAGTAAAAATGTCCAAATGCTGTCATCCAACACGCAAAAATTAATTAAAGGAATATTTTCACAATATTGTAAGAAATATTGTTTTTTTTTTGTTTTTGAGTGGGGATTTGCTTAACAATGGAATAATTTTTCGACATTTATTTGCTTACTTATTTGGATGTAATTTTATAAATTCTAGAATGTTGATATGTATAACAACAGTATAGGATACAGTGATATGGCAAGATGCATATCTTCCCTCAAGAAAACGCTAACTGAATGCTTTAAATTTTTTTCTTGATAGATAATATATAATTTATTTAAATTATATTTAGTGTCTGTCAAATATGACTATTAAATTAGAAAATAAATTTTAATTTATGTGCATATAAATTACGAATCCTTTTTAAATATTAAAACTGCCTTTGAACTACCTTAAAAAAAATAGTGATTTAGAAAATTCTATGCCTGAAAAACATTATGCATTTTATATAAATTCAAAATTACTAACAAAAAAGGAATATAAAACTGTTTTAATTTGATCCAAATTGAATTTTTTTTAATGTTCTTGGTAGAGCTTAATTTTATAAAAAATGTAAAGAAAGTTGAATCTTCTCTAAACCCATCAAAATAACAAAAACAATTATTAATTTATATATTACCTAAATGTAATCTATGTATGTTATTTTATGAGAGAACTTTAGACCAGCTCTTCCATACAAAAATTCAGGACTTGCCCTGGCATACTAAACAATTAAATTGTGTCATTAAAAATTAAATCAAGTGCATAATAAATTTAATTTTAACCTTTCTAAATGTGAGATTAACACAAAATAGATTATTGTGCCTATTCCAAAAATATTTATCGGGGAAAAATATTCATTTCATTATAAATTTAAAAATGTTCTCTTTAAAATAAATAAATATATATATATAAAACACACAAACAATGCATAAGATATCTTATTAAATTACTTACATTGCCTCACGCATAGCCTCAACATTTTTGAAGTAGTCATAAGGAGCAAAACAATAGATTTCCAAGGAACTCCAGGTGATTGAGTTAATTCTTTTATAATTTGTAATTATACAACTTGTAAAGGATATTTAATATTATCACATAACTATTGCATATGTGATCCTGGCGATGGATAATCAAAGTTCTACAGTTAAATATATATTTTTTACTGCATTAAAAAACCTACAGAATCTAATCTAATATAAGGTTATCACCCTTTAGGATAATTATGAGTATTATATTATAATAATAATAATAGTATTAGTATTAAAAATAATAATAGTAATAGCTTTAATTCATAAATTTTATGTATTATACTATATTCATTTTTAATAATATATAATTAAAATTTATTTCATTTTTTTCCAAAGCGATTCAATTAAAAAGAAAAAAAATATATGCGTAGAATTAACAATAATGATTTGATCCCATAGGATAAAGTTTAGGCACAGTATATAAAGGATGCTTAAACAAATTTAAAAAAGAGTTATTATTTAAAATAATTTTTTTTTAAATTGTTATAAAGTTTTGCTTCTCTTGTTAATGTACTTAGATGTAATGAATTTGTTTAATAATTTTAATATTTTTCTCCATCACCTTGCTTTTACTGATTGAAAAATAAAACTGAATTTTGAAATCCTCTTATTACCCTTCAGGTTCTTAAACTTTTTCTATACAGTTTCTGTATTTAAGAATTTTTTTTCACTACTGAAAAACATGAACAATTTGCTTTCATCCATTCAGTGAAAAAATTATCAATTTGGCTTAATTTAAATAACTTTTATGATTGATCGTTTTTTATTTTTTCAATGATAACAAACCAAAGTACCAATGATAACAAAGTAATGTTGATTATTGTTTATGTATTTAATATTGTATTTTTTTCAAAATAACAACAAAGTTAATGTAAGTTTATTTAATTAAAAATTAATTTAATAAAATAACATCTGTTTTTAAAGGCATATATTTAAGAAAAGCACCTACATCATGCCAGAATTAAAAGAAATATATCAGAATATAGAAGAAGTGAGTTCTGATAGTGCATGGATGTTGATGAAATGCTAATGAAAAGAATGGTAATATGATACAAAAAAAAAAAGAAGCTAAACTGATGTAGTTAATTATATTTACCAGCTTATTACAGAAAATGAAAAGAATTTTTAGTGCAAAAGAATAAAAATAAAATTATGAACACACTGACTTCTTTCTATTGCTAAACTCTAAACTCTTTCTATATGGTAAAATGCTCGCTTTTTGTCCAAAAAGTTCTCTAATCCCAGTCAAGCTTGGCAGCTTTTCATACATAACTAAATCAAGTTCTCATCTTTATGGTAAAAAAAGAGCAACTGTAATCAGGCAATCAGTTTGCAGTTTATGAATTGTCAATCTCATGGTGGAATGGTAGCATCTTAGCCTTTCATCCAGAGAACCTGGGTTCGAATCCCAGATTAGGCATTTTTTCATGTGCTACAAAATTTCCATTTCATATTCCCATGCACAAACTAATAACTTATACGGTGAATTAATCATAAAAAAATAAATTAAAGACTAAAAACAGTTTCTTTGATGGTGACAAATTATGGAAGTTCTACCATATCTCAGAAAGATTCAGACAAATTCAGGTAAGTGTTGTTCTTTATTATTAAGGATCAAGGAACTGGTTGATAAATATCAGATAATAAAAATTTTCTTTAAAACATCAGTACAGTTCTACTCTTATTCATGAAAGAATAGAAGTAGAGATTACATTTGCTTACAATGAATATGGATATGGCTCTACTGTTCTCAATCTATTAAGAAATAATCAAACTTATAATGTGCCAGTCATTAACAATTTAGTTACTGCCCAAGTTACTGAGTTATTGGTGATATTCTTTAATCTTTTTTTTCTATAATAAAAATCGTTTCTTTTGTAGATAATTATTACTTTAAAAAAATTAACGAGTCAGAAATAAACAGAATTTTAATGTGAAAAAAAACAGTATTAAGTTTTATTCAATTGAAACATATTTGTATAAATGATCAATTATGGTACAACAGAAGTAATTCATTAAAACAACATTTTCAAATAAAACATACCAATTTAATTTTTGGCTTACTCTTATTAAACTAATATATATATATACAGCAATGGGATTATTTTATAAAACACAAACAGGTACACTTTGTTATACCATGTAATGCCTAGAGAGAGAGAATGAACAAAAAACAAACATGTTCAGTTGATAAAAATTAATCTTTGAGTTAAATTTAATCAGTTGATTTCAAACCGAATCGATTAGTTTAGAAGGTTGTAATCCAAGAAATCTCATGATATTCTACAATTATATTTTTCTTTCAATTGTCAGCGAGTGTGGTGAAATACGAGTCCACAATCAAGGTGTGTATGGTAAATATTTTAATTACATACTCTTGATTAGAAATTATTAACTACACAGAGTAATTAACTATTTACCCTAGCATCAGTCTGCATGATAAATTAGTTGTATAAAGAGAAATTTATGATAAATTCTGTACAATTCTTTTATCCTTATAAATTACTTTATCTTTAAATTAGCAAAAGAAAGTTTCTGTGTCTCTAATTCAATATTTTTAATTACCTTCTTTACAATTAGATTTACTGAATATTTTTTAGTTAATATAAATGAATTCTTAATTATGTTTAATAAATACATATATAATCTTACCAAACTAATTTTATTTAATTTTTAAAAAAATAAATTACAGAATGTATCAAAAGCCGAATTGTTTTTAACCACAATAGTATCCAAATCATCAGAAGCTGAAAAAGCTTCTGATATATGGAATTAAAGATTATACAATTAACTTCAGTTGAATTTTGTATGTAATTCACAGTATGGATGAATCAAAAGAGATAAAAAATCTAATTGAATATATTATTAATATAAAAAATAAGAAAAAAATTCAGAAAACAATATTAATATTGTGCACCAGAATAAACCCTTGAGACCTCTGGTCAAGCCACTTATGTGTATGAGACCCAAACACCAGAAAACAAAAGAATGTTATTAAAAGGAAATATTAAAAATTACAGTATCTGATAAACAGGGATGTCAGTATTTTTATATTATGATTTTTCTTCAATAGGTATCATAACAAGAGAAGATTAAAACAAAATCTAACAATTATTACTTTAAAATATTATATTTTTATAAATAAAATTAGACTAATTCATTACCATCACTTCCAAGGTAAAGCTGAAATATGATGCTCCTTTAATAATAAAAGACCTTACAATAAAAATTATCCAGAACTAATTTGTACCATTAATGTTTCTTTTGAAGAAAAAATCCAGAGATTAGTGTTTATGCAAAGATATAACATAGAATGCAATTTTAATCACAGAGATTTTTTAATGAATAATCTAGCCATCTTGGCAACCAGTTCACAAATCTACAATCTCACTAATTCAAAGTCAGCAATTTTTAACAGTACTTGCATAATGAAAAAACAAAATTCATCTCTAGAAATGTAAGATGTGAGATATTGTAATGATTTAATATATATGCATACCTATTAACAGATGGGTATATCATAAAACACTATCCAAGATCACGATAATTAAAGCGTTTGAAAAATGGAATTGTACTTTGAAAATTTATCATTTTGTATGTAATGAAAGAAACTGTTATTTCATTGCACATTTTTTGTTGTTTGTTTTAGTGCTCAAATGTGAAATTTTGGCTAAATCCATGATAAATACATTTACCGTCATCAATATATTTAAATGTAGTGTGTTATATTCAATTTTTCATATAGTGAAGATTTTTTAACTAATGTAATACATGTCTACATTAGAAATAAATATTATGTTACTTGATTAAAATAAATAGAAAAAATAAACAATTTTTTTATAGCTTTCTAAATTGTATAATAATGAAAAAAAATCTTAGTAATTTTTTCAATCCTCCTGAGTTTTTAGAGCAACCTGTAAATATAGAAATATATAATAGAAACATAATAGAAATAGTTTACCCAAGAAAATATTACAGATTTTAAAAATGACAGATTCTGAGATAATTCAGGTGGGTTAGACATCAGTTTAAGGTTGATAACAGTTTAAATTGTATGTTGAAGGATAAATTAAACATTATACATGTTTTAATAATTGTTTTGAGACTAACATCACTGAAACAGCAAAACTACATTCTCTCATAGGCAAGTTATTTGATTATTCCCACAATAAAAAATTGTATTATCATTCTAAGAATCAATACCTTACGCTTTTGTTCATTTAATATGTGTCTTGGGTTGCAGCTTAATGTATTTTATTTGTATACTGTAAGAGATGTAAACATTTCATGATATTTTATTAGATAAG
The DNA here is from genome assembly GCF_047948215.1 of Lycorma delicatula. NCBI lineage: Eukaryota > Metazoa > Arthropoda > Insecta > Hemiptera > Fulgoridae > Lycorma > Lycorma delicatula. The sequence goes on from NC_134466.1 coordinate 66,318,922, forward strand.
GGATTGGGTTTCTTAGAAAGATTGAAATTTGTGAATTTAGGAGTCTGTGAAACAACTAAAAAGGATAAAGGTTATACAAAGTCTACTTAGCTCATAACATTCACGTAGTGTTTCCTATGAGGCTTCTTTTACATTCCTATTTTACACCTAAGAAACCTAATCTGAACATTCTGAATGATGCACATTACCAGTATTTTATCTAACAGAAATATATTTAATTTAACCAGCACATAAAGATAAAGAATAAAACAAAGGTACACTGATTTAAATATTTTTTTGGTACCCTGTTGATACAACTACATCAATTATGAAAGAGTAATCCAAGATTTCCTACAATTTTAGTTCAGATCTAACGAAAGTCTATCTAAACTCTAAAAAACCATAAGAAATGGGTTAATAATGTGAAAGGGATGATATTGAAAATAAATCATGATGCAAGACAAATAAAAAAAAGCTTCAAAGTCCTGCCACCATGTAATTGATTCTCACCTTTCCTGAAGTTCCTCAGGAAATTGAGATATTTTTAGTCGAGATGGAAGTGGTGAAGTCATCGACTGATCAATAGTTTTGAATTAATTCAAATATAAGTTTCAAAACATTATTATTTTCTTTCAGATAACCACTCTAAAAGTGGTGCCAATGATGGAATATCTTCCATCTGTACCTCTAAAATATAGCACAATGCATAAAAAAAACAATCCAACAGTTTTGAAGCACCTTCCTTAATTAATAAAATGTGTAAAAATTATTTAGGATGTTATCATACTTTTGAAACCCCATTTTTTTCTTCATAAATATGCAATAAAAAAAACATAACAAAAATTTGATAAATTTCATTCCAATTTGTATAAATTATAAGAATGAAAAATGTTATTACTAGTACATGGAAGTGATTAATGAATTACTTACTACTACGAAAAGAAATAAATATAAGAAAAAAGTGAAATATTAAAAGAGGTAAAGAAAAAATATAATTACATAGAAAAAATAGTTTTCAAATATAAGCAAGATTATAATTACGCACAGTAAGATCATAGATTAAACAACAGAATGAGAAAAATAAACAATGAAGATAAATAAGCACATAGAATATTAATATAAATATAAGTAGAGAATTAAAAAAAAACATAAAAACCAAAAACCATACAATATTAATAAGAAATATTATACAAAATTACATTAATTATACTAAATACAGAATGAATAGAAAATAGAATTGATAATTATGTTATGAAAATAAACAACAGTAAATTTACATAAAAGAAAAAAGCTCAAAAAGTATGTAGTTCAAAATAAAAACAAAAATGTTAATAATAATATGCACTGCCAGATTTATAAATATAAAAGAAAATTTACGTATATGTTTAAATTACATTTATAATTAGGACTGGATATTATTAACATTTTATCAAAGCTATCTATAAATTTTAAGATCTTGGCATATACGTATTAATGCATGAAAGTGTAAATCTGCACAATCCAGATTTAAATTTCCAACTGTATCTAAAATATATTTCAGAATTATACAAATATTAATTAACATTTAATAAAACATGTTTAATTTGTTTATAAACAATCACAGAAAATAGATAGAATTCTTAAAAAATTAAAATTGAAAAAAATGAATTGTGGGTTGTGGATACTGAATGAGGCTTTGAACCTTTGTCTACATATTTTGGTTTCATTATGCTCTCAGATGTTTCATGATAAATTATGATTTAAATTGGCTATCTGCAGTTACAATATTACATTCTTTTATTGGAAAATTATGATGGACAAATTCACTAAAAACCAATATAGGCTATTCCTCTCCTTAACCACTATAGAATTAACAGTATAACAAAAGTAACAGCAATTCTTTATTTTATTATTTCTTTCTTTTTTTACAAACTTTAAAAAGAAACTATCTTAAATGGGGTAAAAGGTTTTTTTATACTAAATGATCCAGAGGTCAAGTTTTTTCATTATTTATTGACCAAGTAAAATGAGGTCTTATGACCTTAGGATATTTAGTGTATTCATCACAGTTTTACCCAAAATTACTTTTGAATTTCATGAAATTTTTCAGTATAATTCTTAGCCATTAGGATCAATGACAAATATGAAATAATTTTTCACAAAACTTTTCATTTAAAAATGGTTATCAGCAACACTATAGGAAAGAGTGAGATTAGTTCTTGCACACTCAGTCATCACCTACTACTGTTAAGAAATTAATCCAAAATAAACCACAAGTAATTTTAAAAAAACACACCAAACAGGCCTACGAGAAGTATAGAGGAGTTTTACCAATGTCATTTTTAAGGTTACAAAAGTATTAAATTTCCTAATGTCAAAGTGTTAAAAAGAAAAAAAATTATATCTGGCAAAGCAAAAAGTACTGATGATTAATGAATAGAAAATACACGAAAGTAATAAAAATTAGTTTTATCTACAATAAAAAAAGTTTAAATGAAAATCAAGATAAAAATATTAGAAAGAATATTATTACATTAACATAGAGATATAAAATATTTTAAAAAATCCCATTTCTGATCATTTCTCTAGTACCCTGCAATTAACTACATGAAGCATGTTTATTTCTAATGTAAGAAAAAATATATATAATTAGCAAAAATAATATATATTTTTATTAATCATGTTAATAATACACATAGATATAAGAAGATAAAAGAAACCTGCAACTCAAAAATAAGGCAGATTTCATAATTTTTTTTTTTGTTAATAGCTATTATTTATTTTTACACTAAAACTGGAAATAAAATTTTAATATTTCTTAATTTTATATTTATACAGTATGTATAATAATAATATATAAAGATTGATTTGAGAACCTCCACTGTTTTAGTGGATAAAATATCACGAAAGTTAAAAAATATTTCAACTGGTACTAATGTATAAATAACAATTATATAAAAGAAAAAGTTCTTGCACTTCAATAAATGTATGATGGTGTTCTATAATGCAGAATATTCAGTCAAATTAAAAGTAAGGTATGTTCTAATTGTGAATTTTTAATCATTTACAGGTCAATTCATCTATAAATCTTACAAATATAAAGATTTATCTGAAGAAAAAGAAATGCTTTAAACATTCACTGCAATGAAATCTTAATATGTATTGTGATCAAATTATTATTACATAGACGAAATCTTTAGTGGCATGTTCATTCAAAATGAACGCTTAACAAAAATAACTACCAGAAAATTACTTATAAATATTAACTTAATAATTTATAAATCATCATCAAACAAAATTATAAAGGTTAAACATTTATTATTAAAGGAAATTTACTTTATGGAAACATTTGAAACAAGAACATATTATTAGACTCTAAGGAGAACCTGACCTGTGGCACTTAAAGGCTGCATCCATGGCTGCCAAATAGTGAACTGCTTCTTAGATATAAGCAATAGAAAGGAAATTAAATAAATACCTTCTGTTGCTCAACAGAATACTCTGTTTTGATTTGGCTAATTTGGCTAATTTGTACTATCCTAAAAACGAATTATTATAGAAAAGTCTACAGATTCTGTGGTGTGGGCCCCTAATTTTTGACAGTATATTAAGAATAAAAAATATAAATATGGGATTAAAAATGTATTAGACAAGTAGTATTTTTAAACCAATAATGATTTTCCTAATAAAGTAATTATATTGCACATAAATCAACGTTGAATCCAGTGGGCATCAAATGGCATGTATGACCCTACAGAACATGCATTCATTCAGGAGCCAATGGCATCATACAAATTTTTGGCTTTATATGTGATATTTTAGTAAAGATGTTAGTAAAACCCTCATTTTATCCAAATTATTATTACTACTAAAAAAATAAAAAGTTGGGTTTTCATAAACATTTTGTCAGATCTAGTGGCACTCTCATCATGTTAAAAGAAGAAACATTTGAATAAAAATTCCTGATAGAAGTTTTTATTCCAGAAATCAAAAATTTAAGATCAGATAAGGCCATAGTAAAACAGGAATAGTAAAATGGAATCATGAAATAATAAAGAAAAACTTTATTGATTTTTTTTAACTTTGAATACGAGATCATATTTTTTAAATTACTTTCCTTTCACCTTGTTACTGTATAAGAAACAAATTAAAATAATAAATTGGTAAATATAAAGACAAGTTTACAAAAAAATTTAATCTCTAATTATGTTTTGTTTAGGAGTTCTAAAGTAAGAACTGCAAATTAAATCTGAAATCAAAAGGGTTCACAAAGTATTTTTTACCAATTAATAAAAATGTCAGCATAATTGAAAAGTTTAGCTAAAAAATACTGCAGTGAATGTGTTAAAAATTAACTATAGAACAATAGATTTAAACCAAAAAGAAAAATACTATTTTTAAAATTGATGTTTAATTGTGACTGAACATTTCATTAAAAGAAATAATTTTTTCACACAGGATTATATTTATTAATATAGAAAAGGGAATAAATTAATTAAATTCATATTATTTAATTAAAAATTAAATAATTTTATATACATACGATAACTAACAATAATAAGTACTAAAATAAAATTTGCAGTCCAATTAAAATTGACATGGGTAGGTTGCTCTTAAATTTTTTTTTATATATTACTTATAAAAAATAGCATTATTTTTAATTTTGATAAAATATTATTGATTAATATTAAATGTATATATATATATTACAAATGATTTATTACGAAAAAAATAAAATGAACTGAACATGTACATATTATTGAAAATGCATTAAGAATTTTTTTTTTAAAAAAGCTATTAATGCATAATATTCTTCAAAAAAGAAAATTAAAAATAAATGTTTAAAGAAGTGATTATAAAAAAATACACATAAGTAATTTATATTGAAAAGAAAAAATATTATAATAACAAAAGAGAAAATGAAAGATACGGTATACTACACTTTTTTCCTTTTTTAATATGATATATACACATAATTCCTTTACAAATTATTAAATTTCCTTATTTCTGAAAAGAATAACTTAGGTTAATTCATTGACTCATTTTTTTATATCAAAACTTAATTCAAGTTAACAAAAGAAAAAAAATAATAAAAAAATTATTAGGTAAATATGAAGAATAAATCATTGGTCATGATAACATACATATTTGCATTAAATGGAATATGTAAAGTAGTAATGAAATGAGCATAAGAAGAAAGCAAAAAAAGAATAAAGGGTTAGAGAACAAATAAATGGTAAAAATAAATACAATAAATAAATAATAAGAATTTGAAGTCTTCAAGGTCAAGGGAAAGAGTTAAAATCAATTTCAGAAGAAATCAGTGAATAGAAACATTTTTGACATTGGAGTTAAAAACAGTCATTTTCTGAAAGTAATTTTTCAGTCATTAGAATCCTATTTTCAAATTTTTTACAAAAGGGAACTTGTGGTTTCAATAACAATTTACATTCATTTAGAATTCTTTCTTAAATTTTCAGAATTCTACTTCCTGAGATGTTCCAGGTGTATTAAAACCACTAATTTACTATTTTTTCTTTGTACACTAGGTATGGTTTACTCATCGATAGTTATTGACATATTTTATGTAAATAACTATATCTTCTATCACGATTACTTGCATACAATACCCTGCACAAAAAATACTATGCATGATGTCTTGATTTTATTGCCCTAACTGGTTTATCACTGCATTCTAGTACTTTTGTTATGAATTAAATAATAATTATTTTTTTATTATGTATAACATTATTAATGCAAGGTTGTTTTTATCCAAAATGATATTGAAAATATTTTTCAGAGTTTACTTATTAAACAGTTGAGTAACCAAATGTACTACACCCTATTATTGATTGTGATAAGAAATGAATTTTTTTAGCATATACAAATTGCCTAGCAAGAGTGGGATTTAAATCAAGGATCTTCCATCACCATGAAGATTAGTATCAAGTTATAAATAAAAATGACCAACATATAACTTTATGAAAATGTTAAAAGACAGGTGAAATGGGTAAGATTAATATGTTTTTATAAAAAAATTTGCCAAAAAAATTGAGTAATTAAATATTAAGAATTGTAGAAATTCATGAACAAAAAAAAAATGTAATTTTTAAAGGTACGATTACTTTTTGCTATTCTTTATATACGTCACTATTGCAGTGGTAAAAGGTTGAATTCTGATTCGATTTTACCTTTATGGAATACAGAAATAAGAACACAGTAAAATAATAGTACATAAAACAAAATTAGAGTAGATGAAGTACATATCAAATAGATTCATGAGTACAGGAAAGAAAATAATCAGCAACCCATATATAAAAAAAAAAAAACATCTTAGGAAGCTGCATTTTCTAAAATAAAATATCTGGTTTCACTATTGGCATTTTTTAATGAATTTAGCAAGAAAAAAATTGCCTTTACAGGCATAAAGTCTGACACAAAGAAAAAAATACATACAGAGTGGCGAATAAAATTATCCAACATTTGTTTTGGTAGTAATTGTTTAGGTTAATAATTATTGTGTTTTATGTTGGCAGAAGTGACAGCAGTTCATAAATATTAGTTTCTTCTCTTTCCGAGCGCACTGTTTGTGTATTGTTCCAAGATGGGTGATAAAGGAAGACTGACCGTTGAGCAGCGCGTAAAGACTGTGTTGCTTTTTAATGGAGCAAAAAGTGTGGTGCTTATACAAAGATGGTTTCAGGCACATTTTCAAACTTGGTGGTCATCCTGATTTAAAACAATATGTAGACTTTATAAAGAATTTAATAATGATGGTTCAGTAATTGAGAGTAGCCACAAACAACCTGGTGCTGTTCATTCTCCACAGAATGTCAAAGCTGTCAGAAGAGCATTGCTGAGGAGCTCAGGCAAATCAACAAGAAATGCAGCAGCACAACTTGGGATTTCTAGGTGATCGAATTTTAAAAACCAATTTGCATATGTGTCCACATAAAATAATAGTGTTGCCTAAATTAACAGTTGACAACAAACATCAAAGATGTCATTTACGGAATCGGCTGTGAACTGAAACAAATTGTTGAACAATGCTTGGTTTTCAGATGAGGCACATTTTCACCTAGACAGGGTTGTTAATAAACAAAATATGCATTTTTGGGTTTCTGAAAATCCACAATGCTTCATGAAAAGATGCATTACGCTCAAAGAATTTCAGTGTGGGCCACTATCTGAAGTCATGGGGTAATAGGACAATTCTTTTTTGAACAGACAATGAATAGTGAATCTTATCTAAACGTGCTGCATAATAATTTTGTTCCTCAGCTACATGTAAAAGGGTTTCAATTAGAAAACGTGTGGTTCATGGAGCCAGACCACACACACACACACACACACACACACACACACACACACAGGTAATGTTGTTTTAGACTTTCTGCAAGAAACTTTTAATGCAAATGTCATTTCAAATCGATTTCTTAATTGTTCTGTATGTGGACAGAACTGGCCCCCAAACAGTCCTGATTCCAATCTGTGTGATTATTTTCTTTGGGGATTTCTAAAGGAAAAAATTTTCCCTAAACATCCCTGTACAGTGATGGAACTGTGACTGCTGATCATTGGGGTGTGCAATGAAATAACTGATGATAAGTGTCGTCGAGTAATTAACAATATAAGAGTTCATGTTGAAGAAATTCCTAGAAGTGATGGCGGTCATATGGAACATGTGATAAGCAGAACATAATCTCCAGGTATATAGTAAACAAGTTGTATTTTACTTTTCTGCATTGCAATTCAAATAAATGTTTTTTAACAAAACCAACTGTTGGATTATTTGTATGTCACCCAGTACATAAGAGAATATAAATATAAATACCTGACTAATTTTTCTTTTAAATGTTTTATATTTATGCTGAAATACCTGTAAAATATCTTTTTTTTTTTTAATATTTTTAATTTAAAAAAAATATATAAATTTTCAAATAGCTTTTGAAAAATTTAAATCATCAAAAGAAGTTTTATCTTGTAAAAATTCCAAAAATATAACAAGAAATGAACCCAAATTTCAGAATTGTAAAAATTCAGAATAAGATCATTTTCTTAATTTTATAAAAATTCAAAGAAAGATCTTTTATTTATTTTATTTTAACACTTTCATTAAAAAATAGACAACGGAAGTTAATGTTTAATAATAATCAGAAATATTCCTGATTCAACCAGATAACACTTCTACATCATATTAAAAAAAAGTGTAAGTCCACCATCATAGTTTTATTTTTAAGCAAATAAAAACAAGATTAAATTTATATTAAATAATTAGTTTTATAAGTAATTTTAATATTACTTATTATATATAAATATTAAAAAAACTACGATTATCTGAGAACAAATCAGTGTTCTGAATACTAAGGGAATTAAATATATCCTTAAAAACAAAAATTTAAATGCAGATATAAAAAATATAAAATCAACCAAACACTATATCAGAAATTTTATACATATATATGACTTGACATAATATACAATTAACTACTATATCTATAATCATTTTATGTTTTTATTACTATTATTATTATTATACAAATTTAATTTTGAAATTAATATTATATATTTTATTTAATAAGATCAAATAAATAACAGATGTTTGGTCCAAAATTTTAATAATACTAAGAGCTAAAAATAATTTTAAGTTTTTACTTGTTTTGTTAATAAATTTTTTTCTATTGTTTTTTCTTTAATTTTTACTACAACTACACTTTTTGTGACTATTACTCATTCATTAATTAATTACTAAATCTTATATATATATTTATTTATTTTAAATTTAATTATACAGTATATATAAATTCTAATAGAAGTAATAGAAGAACTTTATTTTTCAATATGAGATATATATATATATTTTTGTAATATTTTGATTTTTTATATTATGATAATAATAAACACAAATAACCAATTTTTATTTATTTCATACTGTAGCACAATAAATAATATTTTTACATTATTTTTCAGCAGCTTAATTTACCAGTTTAAATTTTACCCGCAATAAATTATAAATCATTATTAATAACTAATATATAATGTTAAATGACAAGAAAAATGAAACGTTAAAAATGTTTCTGTTATATGACATATTTTATATAGTAATTTCTACAGTATACCATAAGATTTTAATTAAATACAATGAGTGGATCAATCTACCAAAAATATTAGTCTACGAAAATAGTAAGCTAACCTAACAGATACTCTTCTTCCCTCTTAGTCAGGTTGATTATGATATTTTCAGTATTAATGTAGTAGGCAATTGATCTCTGTAGTTAGTTAATTCTTAGATGGTGTCACTGAAACGCTATACTGAAATAAGAAAATAAATAAACCAAATTTAACCATGCTCACTAACCTTGACTAGCAAGCGTAGGTTGTTTGGTTAATTATATTTATAATTTTGATATTAATTAAATAAAAATAATTTCATTTAATCTTAAATTAATCGATTTATTCATTTTTTTGTATTTATTTTCTTATTTCAATACAGCGTGGTGCCATCTAAGATGTAACTAATTAACTGCAGAGGTAGATCACCTACTACATTAATACCAAATTTTCTTATCCATCTGCTCATTTCTTAACTAGGAATTGTGCTTTTTTATTAGGACTTGATACAGTAAATGACAGATGACAACCCATAGAGGTACTAAAATTCACAATGCATTGTGAGTATAAAAATTTGGTAAACTTACAAGTGAAAATAATATTAATTAATAAATAAGCAAACTTAAATGGATTATTCTTGAAATAAAAAAAAAGAAGAAAAAGAAGGTAATGTAAAGTGAAAAATAAATAAAACAGAGTGCAGTTGTAATACTGAAAAAAGGAAAAAAAATTAAACGGTTTTATTTCACTAATTTACTTAACATTTTGTACTGAAGATCAGGTATTTTAATTTGTTAAATAATTTAATAATTTGAGGAAGGATATATTTCTGACATAAAATGTATAAAGTAATATCTTACCAATTTACACAGTTTTATAGAATATGATTTTTATTTTTATATTTTCTGATTGAAAATCAATCACATTTTATAATATTAAAATATAGCTTTTTGGTCAACCAAGGATGTCTTAGCCTAAAAAATGTATAAATGTTAGGCACATGACAGACCAGACCAAAACAAAGAAGTTACTACTAATTTATTATTGCAATAATAAGTTCATCTTAATAGTTTAATTGTAAATAGTTCAAGTTTATTAAACTAATGCAATTATCATTATTTAGTAATAAAATATATTAATTACTAAATATATTTCACATTAAAATATATTTAATAATAAAAGTTATATTTATGCTGATTCAATTCAAAAATTTACTGACCCTTTCACAAGTTCAAAAACCAGTAGTAATTGGCATCATCACTCTGCATTTGTAATCTTTTACTGGGAGCACAGAATAATTTTACTTAAAAAAAAATTAACAAAGCAAGAAATCATAAATAACGGTAGATATATATATATCACATATTCCTATTATGATTTATATTTTTCAAAAACACAGATACATAAATCATTCATCATAAATATTAAATTTTTATTTATTTTTTTATGTTATAACTTCTAATTATGAATGTTTTATTATTTCGTAAGGAATTATAATAGAATAAAAACATTGGCTCTAATATTATTGGCCGACACTATATACAAAATCTCAAGATATTTAATTTCAAAATATGATTTATTTTGTCATCACTATAAGTTTTATTTATAGATCATGTGCAATCACACAAATAGTATTACATGGCATATCAACTTGCTAAAATTCTATTGGTACAATGCTCTGTATAAATTTACCATCATCACTCGATGAAAATTCATTATGTGAATCGCTTACTTTGCCTCATAATATTACAAACTATTACATAAAAACCAATAAATATACATCCACTTTTATCATATATAATCCCCTGATGAAACATGTTATAAACAAACTCAATATGTAAACAAAGATGAATTTTATTATATACTCACCTCTGCCACTAGAGGAAGAGTACATCGAATATTGTTATGTCTCTCTTATTAGTTCTTTAATTTTGTAACAAAATACGTTGTATGAAACTAGTTTTTGGAAATAAGGTACATTCGCGTTTTTAGTTTTATTCATTTCAAGTGAACTTTCTTCATGCTTTTTATTTACTTTCAGTATTCAGTTGATTTCAAACTTGTAAACATGTCACATCTCAGTCACATTCCTGTTCTATTTTTTTAAAATACAAACTTTTTTAAATAAAAATATAATATATTTGATAAAAGTTATGTTTTCAATCAAAACTTCATTCATTTACCGTTGCCAAAAAAATTAAAAGTTTTGTCAGAAGCTGAAATTATCAATAAACAGAGCAGCTAGTAAAAAATATAATTGGTGAAAGGAAAAGGATTTATTGCTTGGCATTTCTTAGACGATAATTTTGTGAGCGAAAATCTGGAACTCCCTGAATCAGAGCAAGAACTATCTTTGTTTATTAAAGAAGAAAGGGAAAAGTGTTTTTAAGTTTCTACAGAGATGTGCATTATAAAGGCAAAACAAACATCTTTAGCATGTAATATTGAGAATTTTACAATTAGCAGAAATTGGTTTCAAAAATTTATGTGTAGATCTGGTTTGAATATAACAAAGCGGACCACTGTTTGCAAAAATACCATACACATATGAAGAAAAACTTAAAAGAATTTCAGCAATATATTATCGGCTTGTGCAAAAAATTTGAACTATCACCAATAGCTAATGCTGATCAAACACCTGAATACGTTGAAATGCCACAGAATTCAACTATAAGTTTGATTGGTGAAAGAAGTATTCGTATTCATAATGGTGTTTGTGACAAACAAAGGTGTACAGTTATTACTTGCCATTTTAGCAGATGGAACAAAACTTCCATTTTTTGCTATTTTTAAGCAAAAAACTTTATCCAAAGAAAATTTCCCAAAGGGGATAATTGTTCGATGTAATGAAACTGGATGAATAGATATTCATTTAATGAATAAATGGTTGAAATTGGTGTGGTTTCATAGACCCAAAAGCTTGCGAAAAATAAAATTAAAGCTTGTCCTTGATAGCTATTGAGGAACATTTAACTGAAAATGTGAAAAATTCATTATTAAGAAATAATTCTGAATTAGTAATTATTCCAGGAGAATTATTAACTTCTCTACTCCAACTTTTAGGTGAACGTATTTGTAAGCCTTTTTAAGACAGATTGAAAGAATTTTATTCTTCTTGGATGGCAAATAATTATAATTCCTTTACACTAACTGAACAAATTAAAAGACTAACTATCTCCTTATAGAGCTACTGACTACATGGGAAAATATATGTTCAGATTTAGTGATTAAAAGCTTTAAAAAATGCTCAATTTCAAATAACATGAATGGGATGGAAGATGATATCCTCAAGGAAAATGAAGAGGATGAAGACTGATTCTGGATTTGAAAATGGATATGAAAAAGAAGAAAGTGACTAACTGGAAAGCTTAGCAATTGTAAATAATTATTATTCTTCTATTTATAATAACATTAATAATAAATTTGTGAAACCCAATGTTTATTCTTTAACTAGTATCAAATCTTCCATTTATAGAAGTATCTCGATGTAAAGGAGAATAAAAGTTTTTTCACATTAATCTTAGAAGTAGCCTACAGGTCTTATGCTGATAAATACAGTATTTTATTGTAATATATCAAGTTGTTCAGAACAAAATACTAAATTTTTTTTCCAATTTGTAAACATATTTTACAAACAACAGGTCTTTCAAACTATTCTAGTGTCTCTTAAGTTAAAATGGACCTTCTGATTAGTCATATGCATGACACAAAACATCAATCTTGCAAAGAAAAAATTATTTGAAAGGAGTAAATCCCAATTAAAAATATTAATAAATTTAAATAACGTTTTTTTGGTTGGATGCAGTCTTTTCTTTATTGACTGCAAATAGATTATTATACTAAATGATATCAACTAATATGCACAAACAATACTCTACTGTTTATGGTTTTACATTTCATTTTTTTATATATTATTAACTGTGTGTAATTGGTTAGGTATTACTTGAAGTGCAATAAAATTTTATTGAAATCCTGCTACAGATAATTCTTTGAACACATTAATATATTTGAAAACAATATAAATGCAACAGTCTAAGTGACAAGGAGTAATAAGTCATAGTTATTATAATGTGCACAGTTTATTTTTCTTTTACAAATGATAACTATCATCGTTGAAAATGCTGTCAAAAATAAAACTTTTCCAGGGATTCAAACTTGTTGAATATGTAATTTAGCATATTATTTATTTTATTCTTAAATTAATCTATTCATTTATCATAACAAGCAAGAATACCTGAAAATATTGGACACTTGCTGAGAATTTAATTCCAGGACATTCTGATTAAACACCATGGTAATCACTACAACCCCTGTCAAGTAAGTTGTAAGTATGATGCCGCTTTGTATATTAATATTAGTAGGTAATTATATATTTATAAAAAAGAAGTATGCATCTTACAGGATAAAATAATTTAATAAATTAATACCAGATGGTTCCTTGCAAGGTAATTATAAAATGCCAGCAATATGTCAATACAAAAACTAGCCGACATATTTTAAAAATATTTTGATGTGTACAGTGAAACCTTAGCAAACTATTGTAAATTTAAAATTTATTTGTCCATATTGTTTTTCATCAAATTACGATAAATAAACTTACGAATATAAATAATTTGTTAATTAGAAGAGTGTTTTCTTAGAGATGTTATAATTTATACATTATTTTCTTTCAGGGTGTTAAGTCTGTATACCATATGGATAATGGATGACATCTGATATCAAAAGAACTTTTATGAATTATACTTTACATAGTTTCATAATTAATATGTTTGGAGCATATTTGTTAAATATTTTTTTTATTAGTGATGTACTTATAAAAAAGGTATGCAACAGTAATAAATTCACCCTCATATAATCATGTATTGAAGAATTAAGCTTTATAAATTCCATATCATAATCACATAAAATCAAAATCAAATCGAATTTGTAATTAAGAAGAAATTCTTGTAAAGAGAATGTTAAAGTACCCTGACAATTGTTAATAATTTATTTGATGCTGATCGGTTATTTAAAAAAAAAATATATAATGATATTAAATAAGAAACTGTAATAACCCAAGAAAATTTGTTTTCTAAAACGGGGGTAAAAATGCTGAAATACTGGTAAGAAATATAACACATGATGAACTTAAAAACAGGAACAAACATTTCTAACATGATTTCCTAGTTTATTACTGAAGAGAAAACATTACTGTTACAAGTATATCAATTGTATAGTAGATGAATTAGGAAGTGGAATACAAAAAAAAAATAAAGGAAGAGATAGACACCAATAAAATAAAAGAACAGTAAAGTACGATGAATGGATAAAATAGTCCTGCATCTACTAACTAAAACACTGTAAAGAAGTTTGTATCATATTTCAAGATTAAAAAGAATTCTGAAAAAAAAAAATCTTTTGACTGCATTAGAGTTTGGAAAAACATGTGTAGAAAATATGGTTGATTGCATCATGAAAGGGGGATAAAATCACAATGGGCTTTTTTTTTTACATTACATCAATAAATAGACCACTTGAAGAAATATTAGTTTTACTTTAACCCTTTACCAGTTTTTGACAAGATAACTCGTCATTAACTACACTGATACAAATTTCTCTTGACAAAATAACTCATTACCCACTTTTTTGTTGAAAAGTGCCTCTGATGAAATAATTTGTCATTATGAATTGACCTGTTTTATTCTATTTTTTGGTGAGTTACTGCAATGTGTGTCTATAATTCCATTTTTACTCTTAATCTAACAGTGAAGCGCAAGTAACATATCGGTTCTCTATTCTACATGTCTTGTTTCGTAACAAGCTGTTCCTTCTGAACAGCTGTTACCATGCATTTGTTTTCTATGTTTTGATTGTTCCTTAGTTGTTTACTACAACCTAACTTTAGTAATTTTTTTTATGCGAGTAAACAATTTTGTTATTATTTGAATTACCAGTGTTTTACAATATTATTGTACAATGTAAAGTGAATGTACAATATTATTGACAATTAAATATTGTAAGAGATATTTATTAGTACAAAAAAGTAGGGCAGGTTCATCACATGTAAATGATCGTGATATAACTGAACTTTTAAATATTTTTTACATCGCATGATATGAAAAGTACATAAAAATAAGTCCTTAAATTAGTTTTTTGTCATATTTCATTGCATAGATAAAATATATGTAAAAAAAAAAACACAAGGGCAAAATAACAAAGGTTTAGTGAAAACAAAAGGGCATTATAATATGATTTTCGATTAAAATAAATAACTGTTAAGGGGTTGAGTATGTAAAGTCAACAAATTTAAATTAGATTTTAGTTTTATATTGTTCATAAACATTTGCGTTTGATTATAAAAACTCCTGATAGGAGGTCCATTATTTATTAGGTTAACATAAACTATGTGGTTTTTAGAAGGGTTTATTGAGATTGCCTAAATTATAAATTTACTGTTCTCTTTACAAATGTTGCTGTTTATGACAAATAGATTTTAAAAGTTTATCTGTATTTTTTTTTTAAACTTGAGTTTTACTGAAATTTTGGCAAAAATCATAAAATTTAGATAACATAAAAAAATAAATGTAATATAATTTATAAGTTTAACAATCTAACTGTAATGTTTAAAAGTCATCATAATTCAGGAAGATATAAGAGAAAACACAAAAAGATATAATAAAAAAATAATTTTTAAAAATTGAAATAGTTTTTATTGCATTATGTAATACTAAACCATAAAATCATGTGTTATAAACAAATTGTAATATTGTCACGAGTATATTATCACTATAGCATTACAGTTATTTACATAACCATAATTTTGTAACAACTGTGCTATTAAAAGAAGCTTTGCCACTCTCCGTGGCAGAGTGATAGCGTCTCAACCTTTCATCCAGAGGTCCTGGCCCGAATCCTGATCAGGCATGGCATTTTTCATATGCTAAAAATTTCCATTCTCATAGGGCAAATGACCGAAACAGTCAATGCCATTTCAAAAAAAAAAAAAATGCATGAATAATTAGGCTAATTTAATTTATTTAAAATCCTTATTTAATTAAAATAGATTCAGTAGATTCTTGGGTTTTGAATTAGCAAGGTTTCACTGTATTTTTATATTCATGAACTAACTATTTATGTTATATACAAATGAAGAAAAAAAATTTAATTTATTTAAAATCCTTATTTAATTAAAATAAATTCAGTAGATTCTTGGGTTTTGAATTAGCAAGGTTTCACTGTATTTTTATATTCATGAACTAACTATTTATGTTATATACAAATGAAGAAAAAAAATGTATATAAATGTTATTTTTTACAGAAACTGTTAACATAAATAAAAATTAATTGTGTCTACTAAAACCAGCTCATCATGCATGACAAATGAGATTAAAAAATTTAGTGAACCTGAAATTTTAAAATAGCAAATAAACAACAAAAATGTTATCACAAAACATCAAATATTTTACTAGCCTCATTAAAATTATAAATCGCAGTAAAATATTGTGCTGTTTCTGTAAGAAAAAATATATATATTTAGAATAATTTAAATTAGTTGGGTGCGCAATGTTTGCATAAAAAATAAATGGATAAAAATATATTACAAAGTAATATATTTAAAAAAATAAGAAATATATTACTACAAATTAAAATATTAATAGTAATAATAAACATAAATAATAATAATAAACAAAACTTAAAATAATTAAATAATTGTTCATAAATGTTTTTATTTATTTCAGTAATTTTACAAAATTAAATACTTGTAATAAACTATAAATAATATGTAATATTATAAATGAAAAATATATCAATTTTTTTTTAATATTAATATTTTTTTTATTACTAATTAAATATAAATATTAAGTAGCATAATAATAATAATAGTAATATAACATCACTGCATATGTTATAAGAATGCTGGAAACAACTACAGACAGACAGAGAGAGAGAGAGAGAGAGAGAGACAGACAGATAGATATAGACAGATACACAGGCATATAGACAATGAAAGATTTGATAGTTGATTGTCAGTAAAGTTTAAATGTAATATTTATATATATGATATATATAAATATATAATATAAAAATGAAGACTTGCAGAAACTTTGTTTATACATATCATAACATTACAATACTTGGCTTTTCACACACACATAAATAAATAAATTTTATTTTTTATTAATTATTTATTCATAAATTTATTATTTATTTCAATTAATTTCATTTTAATAAAGTAATAATAATGATATCAATTAGCATTTTTCTCCACGGAAGATTTAGAACTATTAATAAATAATATATATAAATATATATGTAAAATTATTATAACGATATTAATAAATATATGTTATATATAATTAATGAATTTTTTTTACACAGACATTACAATTATTTTTTTTAATTTTAATTAAATTTTAAGGTGTAAAAAACCTTTGTGGTCCTTTAATTTTTATGTTTTGATTTTAGCTCAATAATTACAACGATTATTTATAAAATTAACTATATTATATAATTTTTTATACACAATTATAATAAAATAAAAAATTATTCATTTATTTTTTAAATAATAAAATGTTTAATTCTGAAAATAGAAAATGTTCAAAAACTATTTAAGTTAACAAGAATTTAAACCTAGTTGTGCTTTTTGGAGGATAATTAGTAAGGGTTAACACAAATATGTACAAAAGAAATTATTTTAAAAAAAAGAAGAAAACATTACATTAGTTTTTAGTCAATATATTTCTTTTTTATCTAATTAAACATGTTATAATAATTTGTTTCAGCTGTTATCTTTTCTGCCAAGATCACTGTAGTTTCTATGTTGAGGACTGCTTACCTTTGTTAGCTACATTCTTTTATCACTTGTTGAGGTGTTTCGGAATCACTTTTTTTGACATTTTGACAATGGAGTGGCTTGAAATGTGTCAACAAGTGATAAAAGAATGAAATTAAGAAAGGTAAGCAGTACTCAACATAGAAACATTTTTCAGTGTTTAATATATAAGTAATTATTTATTTTTATTTTAAGTTTCGTTTTTTATTTTTTTACATACATTTTTTTATACCTTTACTAATTACCCTGTGTATCTATTGTTTAACAACTGAAATATATATATATATATCTAGACTTAAAGTTTCAATTTATGTTAGCAGTTTTTGAATGTTTTCTATTTAACTTAATAAAAATTTTTTGATTACTTTACATGATAAATACTTTTTTTAATTGAAATTTGATATGGTAGAATACTGGGAATTAATAATAAAATAAAATGAACATCATTAATAACTAAAAATTTATAAAGAATTATAAATAAACATTAATTTTATATGGAATGCTTCATCAGTAAATATTATGTCAATCAAGGTTTTTGTAAACATACAACACGGTTAAAATTTTACATATTTCTACGCCAAAATGAAGTATCAGTAATAATTTTAAAATACAGATAAAATAAATCTCAGTTAAAAACATTGGTAATAAAAAGGAAGACCCAACACTACTATACTATTAGTTTAAAATTGATAAAAACACACATGTACCCACATTATAAAAAATAAACTGACAAAGTTCAATCTTGAATAGAACTAAAAAACCTCCTCTGGGATTAATTTTTTTTTATTACATTCATATAGAATATTTAAAAAAAATGATCTTCCCAGTTTCAGATAGATTAAGACATTTTTCTGTCCAAAAACAGACAATATTTAGAAATGCACTATTTACAATTGCGTAACTAGCACAAGAGTATACATAATTTTAAGTTACCATCACCCATCCTTCTTTGGATTTGCTTATAATAATAACAAATTCAACTAAATTAATTTTTTTATAAGTAAAGAATATTAAAATTAAGAGAAATCAAATTTTGAAATAAAAAAACAAGCCTTTAAATTTTTTAATTAATAAAATGTTACATCACATTTTATTCTGCAAATTATTAAGTTTGTATAAATTAAAATTACAGTAATGAAATTTGTATATGGCATAAAAACAGGCACATGTATGTTATTCAAAACCTTTCCTATATACTAATGAACATCTTATTGCTCTACTCAATGGGTGCTTATTTTCCTAACACATTAGAAAGAAGAATCACTTTACACACACCACTCTGATCTGCCATTTGGATAGCCAAAGTGATACAAAAATCTTACTTATAAAGAAGATACTCTTAGGCCTGAAAAAATTAAGCATGCTGTATTACTGAGTTCCATATAAAACATTTTTTCAGAAAATAAAACAATGTAAAAGAGAAAGTAAGAAAGAAGAATGTAAATACAACACAAAAACTTCTAATATTATGTAAAATTATAAATTCAATGTTAAGCTTTTTATTTTATGTAACATGATATGTTACATAAGTTCTTAATAATTTTTTTTTTTAAATTAATAAAAATATTTTTTTCATTGGAAGACAGACAACTAAACATTTTAAAATTTTATCAACGGGGCCACAAAGATTTTTTTTTAATGCAAATAAATAAATAATAAATCTACTTAAAAAAGATTCAGCCAGATCATAAGGTTCCAAAATTTGATCAGGAAGAAGTTATTTTTTGATATTCCTACAGATTCCATAAAACTTAAAATTTATTAGAAGGGGTATACTGATAAATTCAAAGCTGTTTTCTTCATTTTTTTTCTTCTTCCGTTTAAAAATAACAGCAGACACTGCAGGTATAACCCTAGATATCATGAATCCTTCCTCTAAAAACGCTGGGTAAATAAAAAATTAAAAAAAAAACAAAATTTAAAAAAAATATTAACACAAATATTTTTATTTCATAAAATAATTTAATACTAACGATGCACAGATGTGTACATGTAATGTATACATATATCTAAACATAAAGGACGTATTTATAAATATTTTAATGTACTGAATATTCAACATTGTAAATTATACCTGGTAAACAATTTTTTTTTTATATAATTATAAACTCATTAAAAAATTAAACATTATTAATTACCAATAAACTTTATTATCATTATTAAAAAAAAATCATTTATTTATTAATAATCAAGGTTAAAGCTCTATTAAATACTGTCTAATTTTCTTTAGAAAAAAAAAATAGAAATATAAAATGATAATGAAAAGTAGAAAAAATATGACAATACTATATTTAATTAAAACAAATATTTCATAAAACAGTGACAGAAAAAGTGAAGATTTATTGTTAATCTTACATAATTATAATTTTATACTGTGTATAAAATAACCCCTGAAATGAGTTGTTCAAAATTATAATTAAAATCAAAATTTTCTTTCGACTGAAAAACAACAATATAAGATTTTAATAACATACACAGTAAAAAAGAAAAAAATACTTTATATATTTTCTAAAATCTCTATTTTTTTTTTTTAAATTAATTTAATTTCTGTATTAGAAATAATAGCAATAATTGCCATTAAGTAAAATCACATTAAAAAATAAATAGGCAGACAATAACGTGCATCTATTTATTAACACTGGAAAATTGCAAAAAAAAGAATTTTTAAATCTGGAGTACGTAAAAAAATTATAAAAAAAGAACCTGCAAAAGTATTAATACAATAACAAAAATAATAATAAAGCTTAAGCAAATTATTATTACCATATTGAAATTGTAAAAGTATAAGAGGCAAAGCTTTTACTTGATAAAAAATTGTAATTATAAAAAAGCCAATAATATATATAAAAAAAAATTCAATGCCATTCATTTTATGCTGTTTACTCAATGGTACCGAACTAATGAAAAGTGGATTTCTGGAAAACCACATGATATCAAACCATGGTACTCAATTACTTACCACTATTCTGGAAATTAATTTCTAGTTTTGTTTATTACTGGCTGCAAGGATTATTTTTTAATTTTTATCAATTTGGAATTATACATCAGAATAAAATTTATTTTAGCATTCATTAATAGAACAATACATAAGATGTATGTGTATATGTATAGAGCTTACAAAATTTTTAAAAGTTATTGCACATGCAAAAACTAACTCTGGCAAATGTTATCTTTATCATAAAACAGGACCACATTTGAATGTAATTTTTTTTACATAGGATTAAATATAATACATAGCTTTGCCACATTTAAAAACTTTTAATAGTACATATAAAAATAAAATGTTGAATAATAATTAATTATAAAAAAAGCAAAACGCAAAAAAAAATTACATTATAATACATGTATTAAGAATTAAGCAATGATCAATATATTTGAGTTGTTATATCAACAAAAAAATGTACTAAAAATGCTTTACCCTAAAAAGAAAAAAAAAACAAATACTATTAACTAAAAAGATCTTTACTAATAATTTATTATAGAAAAACAATAAAAGTGTAAACTAAAATAATAAAAGAATCAAAATTAGGCAAATAAAAAAACGCAAATAAATTAATTTAAATAAAAATAATACCAACACTAATTTTACCTAATATCAAATGTGAGATTCATATGATAATAATAATAATAAAAATGTCTGCACGCTTTTCTTAATCAGACTCCATAATTAAACAAGTTATATTGATAAAAATCTCACCTTAAAATAATACCATGTAATTAAAAATGATACTGTTTTATTGAGGAACATAAATCGATGGTATATACTGTAAAAACGTCTCTGCTTAATATACAAATTTGAATATATACCACTACAATATTAGCCAAATAGAAGAGAAAATTTCTATTCATGAATAACAATATTATTTAAATTTCAATTACAGGTATTTATGTAAAAATATAATATAGATTATTTATAATAAGTTTAGTTTGAATTTGGATAATTCACTATACCGACCGTAAATGTCACATTAATGAAAGAAGTTCAGTTTACTTTCCCCTAAAACAAACAAACAGTTATTACAGTTATAAATCCAAGTTGCACTTAAAATGATATCAATTATCTATATTTCTAAAAAATCTAGTTTATTTTAATCAATTTTACGTTTTAAAAAATAAAATTTTAAATAAAAAATTATTATTAAACCCTCTATATTTAGAAAAAATTCTTATATAAAATCAATTTATATTTTTATAACAAATATATTTATTAAACATAAATAAACTATAATCTTTTTTTTCCAAAACTACTTGAAAATAATAAATACAAATATTATTTCGTTTATTCCAATTAAATATTAAAAAAGTATTAATGTTACAATTAATTATATTACATTTATTCTATTAATTTTCAAAAATATGTAAAAATAAGCACTATAAAAATAATCTATATTAGTTTCATGTTATTAATTTAAAAGCACAAAAAAATTACAGGTCTGAACCTTTTCGATATAAAAGGAATTAAATTCATTTTGATAATATTACTTTCTTCAAAAAGAATAAAGGAAATATTTTTAAGACCCAAAATTTACAGAATGAATAACTGTTGAAACATATTCAATACTAAAAAAAGAAAAAAAAAGAGAATTAACATACATATAAATTTCCCATTATTAAGGGTATATAAATTGAAAATAAATCAAAAATTGTCATTAGTTATATTATAATATATTTAAATTGGGAAAAAATATGTTCATAACTTTTATTTATACTTTAATCAAACACCAATAATTCACTATAATTATTACAAAGGAAAAACCCTTAAAAACGACTAAAAAAATATGTATTCCCTGAAAAAAAATTAAAAAAAAAAGAAAAACCGTTAAATAATACTAAGAAGTAATGCATAATTAAACTTATGAAAAAAACCTACATATAATAATAACAGCAAATAAAAACTCACCAAATTTTCAACCACATGTGCCTTACTTTTTTTATTTTTACCTTAAAAAAATATATCTAATCTAATCCCACTAAACAACAACTGTTAAGTAAGCAAAGTAAGATAATAAAATGGGTGAAGAGTTAAGTAGTAGACAGTACAATAAAACCTTTATTCGCAGACAAAAAAAGAAAGAAAGAATTATCCAGCGTAATAAAAGAAATAAAGGATAATAAAAATAAATAATTATCATAATCATAACTACTTCTAATTATTTATTAATAATTAAAATTATAAATATAATAAATGAAATTTAACATTAATGATAATAAAAAAAAAGTAAATGCCCTATCAGAAGGATCTATTTAATAATACTAACAATACACTTATTTTTCTAATATGAATATATATTTTTGTATCAATAACTTAACTATTTATTATTTTTTCTTTTAATATTTCAGATGCCCATCTATAACAAATTTTTTTACATAACATTTTACATTGATAAAAATCACTAGTCAAGTTATTCAAAATTGTTTTTCTTCTACATTTTCTACATAAAAATAATTAAACAACAAAAAATAAAAAATGTGGATGGTATATATTTATTAATGCAGAAATTGATTTTTTCAGACTGAAATTTGAAGATAATAGAAACAAAGTTAATAGTAAGTAGTTTTAAGTAAAGATTACAACAATACAATAAAATACAGGGCGGGCAATATTACAAATATATTTTTTTTCATATATTATTCATAATACAAAACAATACTTTGTTACTAATTATAATTTTATAATAGTTACTTTACTTCTTACTGACTGATTTATTTTTTTTATACTGTAAAATTTTAAATCCACTAAAATTTTTCTGACATTACTTTCTCCTACTACAAATATCTTAATTTTTTACTTTTTTTTTAAATTATATATATATGTAATACAATAATAAGAATAACTACTCACTAAAAATCACTAATAAAAAAATGAAACCACAATATATTATATAATAATAAAATATTACAAATATGAAATTACGATATGTATACAATTAACATCTGCAATTACTTTATAATAGTCATATATAATAACAATAATAAATTAATAATAAAGAGAATAATAATAGAAGTAATATAAAAAAATAACATAAATATTATGAAAAAAGAACTGAAAATATTTTTCCAATAGTTTTTATTTTTAATAATATGATGTCCCAAATACTTGAAATAAAAATTATCATATTACTAAGTTCTTTTTTTATTACATATATTTTTTTTAAAAAGTGATACACTTCTTTTCCTCTTAGTCATTCTATTTTGCTCAAAAAAGGAAAAATTTTGAGACTGAGAATTATATTCAATAAGTAATACCTCCTAATTATTTATCTGCTATGTATTTTGTACTTAAATTATACAATAAATATGAAAAACTTGATCGATAAAAACAAATTATTTACTAATCACAAAACAATAGTAGAAAACTGTAATTAGTATGGGTTTTATGGAAGATGACTAATTTTTTTTTTAATAATTATTAGGCAATTGAAAATCAAACATTTATTGAATGAACACAGAAAGGTTTTGTCGCTAATAACTGATCTGGAAGTCGTAATTAACAAAAGTTTACTATAATTTTATATTCCATTAAAAATTAATTCTGAATATTTTAATTATTAAAAACAACAAAACAATACTATACTATTATTTTCAGAGGGTTGATTAACTTAAGAAAATGAGAAATTAAACATAATATGTATATATATAGTTTAACCAGTACTTTTATGAACTGAACTACAGAGGTTAACTAAATATAATAAACCCTTATAAATATACAAAAAATTTAGAATTTTACCTATTTTTAATTTCTTTTGTAACTGCAGATTATGTAATAAAAAAGAAAAACAACTAAAATTTAACAAAAATTTGAGACATCATTTATAAAAAAAAAAAAAAAACAAAAAAAACAACAATATTAATATATATGTATAAAAAACTAACATGAACTTAAATTACTTAAATACTGTAATGTAAATTCCATTTTAATCTAATAAATGAAAGAAAAAATATATAAGAAAAAAGATTAACTAAACTTATATATAAACATGAAATGAGTTCTTATCAGCACAAACAAAATAATATTAATATATTTTGAAAAAACCAACAGATCGGTTAAAGAAAATTTTTTTATAACTAAATGTAAAAAAAATTATAATAAAATACAAAAAGTATTTTTCATTGTAACATTAACATATTTATACAGAATTGTTAGTTTTATTAGTCAAAAACTGTATAATATTTATTATTCATATGATTTAATATAAAAAAAAACTATCAAATTAACAAAACATATTTTAATGTTATACAAAGTAAATTAAAAATAAAAGAAGAAAACAATTTACTCTTTTATTTTATTAAGTATGAGATAATTATTAAATGTAATAAATTAATTACAGTTACTAATAAAATCGTATTTATAAACATTATGATATCTTTAAAAAAATGAAATAGAGAATAAATTGTTTTTTTTTTATAAACGTTGAGGTATCCATTATTTAATAGATTATTCTGTTAATACATTATTAGTTATAAAACAAAATTACTTAAAGAAAAAAGATTACATTTTTCATTTATATTTATTCTTATTACTTAAAAAAAAATATATATATATATATATTTATGAATATATATATTTTTTAATTATTTTATTTTAGTTTAATTAATACTTTGGTCTCGAGTTGTTTGTGCCATCTATTAATAGTAATAATTATAATAATATATAATAGTATTATAAATGAAATTGGTCGATTTAAATGATACAATGCAATGCAATGAAGTACATTAAATCAGTCGACCATTATTAATACAATACAATAATTAATATGCAGTCTGTGGCCAATCTTAAATATTCGATTTTGAAAATGATACTCGCAAATGATTTTGTTCACTCAGTTGATAGTTATGCATTTTCTGCGAAAAAAAAGAAAAATTATTTATTAGTACTTCTGTGTAAAAAAAAAAAACACACACTTACTCTAACATCTGAATCAATCCATTTTACAGTTCATTTGGCAACTCAGCATAATTCAACATTGGGGAAATTTTAATTATTACGCTGAACCTGATTTTTAACAAGTAATAACCAAATTTTCAAGTAATGACAAATCTATTCTTTCTAAAATAAAGAGAATAAAAGGTATTATGATATTTAAAATTGAAGAGAAGCTAGGAGAATCACACAATGAAACACATACACATATACTCACACACCCCTATATATATATATATATATATATATATACATGAGGCACGTTTTTTTTATTAAGTAAGGGCTGTTTTCAATTTACACTATTAGATGCGGTGGGAATTGATGGCGCTGGTGTGTAGCATATTTATTTATATTAACGATCATCTGTAGAAAAAACAGGTTAACATTATTCACATTAGTTGCTGTGTATAGCCTGGCTGAAATGAGCACTACAATAAATAATCCCTTGAGTTGTGAGGTGCAATAGTTATCTATTGGCAAAAAACCTGGTCACCTGACTATCACAGATGAATTGACTGAAAATGTGAATACAAAAATCTGTAAAAACAGAAAGCTTACCGTCTCTCAATTATCAATTGAATTTCCTTTTGTTTAACAATCAGTAATTTACGACATTTTAACTGAAAAACTGGGTTACATACAGGTACCAAATGTTGACAAAAACACACAAAGAAAAATATCTTGTTACATCTCAAAAAATTTTTGAAATGAAAATGAAGATGATGATTTATGGAAACGCATTGTGACCAGTGATGAAACAAAGATATCTTATTCAAATATTGAGACAAACAGCAATCAATGCGATGGCAGAATTCGTAATCCTCGAAGTCCAAAAGTTTAAACGAGAAAGTTTAATGAAAAAGCTTAGGGCTACCGTTTTTTTGGGATGCCAAAGAGATATTGCAAATTGAATTTTAACTGTTAATGGTGATATGTAATGTGAAATACTTACAAAACTAAGACGTTCAATTAAAAAAAAAAAAAGGTATGGGAAGCTAACCGACAGGATTTTGTTCCTCATGATAACGCACAACTTCACGTGGCAAACAAAACCACTGAACAATTGTGACATTTTCATTAGGAAATCTTCGATCATTCACCTTACAGTAGACAAGTAGTACAAGTGATTATTACCTTTATCTCCATTTAAAACAATGGCTTGCATCACAGAAGTTTGAAAATGATGAATTGCAAAACAGAGTAATTAATTGGTTTAAATCACATGTGGGAGAATTTCTTCAGTAACGAAATAATGAATTAAAACGAAAAACAAAAACTTAAAAGAGAAAATTTAAAAAAGAAATTAAAACAAACTAAAATATTAAAAACAAAGGCAAAATAAAAAAACTTAAATTAAAGTGTTAAACACAAAAACGTACAACTACCATAAAAATTTAAGAACACTATTAAAAAGTATGTAAAATACTAACATTTCAGAGAAATAAAAAACACCCAGTCCAAAACTTCTTTATTATTGCCCAGGATTTGTCAAAAATTCCTGGGCAAGTTAAATTTACAATGCAAGGCCGCAAAACATGTGCAATCCACAAGGATGTGGTGCACAGTCAAGCAGCAGTTGCACCATATGCATATCGGTGCTTTTTCTGCTGATATCAAGTACCCATGAGTAGCACTTGAATGTCCTCTCCGCAATAGGCAGAGGACAATTTCCTCTCGGTGTATTTTCCTGTGGGACGAATCCCATGGCAACTCAGTATCTTTGATGTGTCAAAGTTTGTTATCCACTGTGGCAATCCAGTCATCTTAGCATGGCGAATATGTAGAAAAATAGTATATATATGTAAATTTATTTTTTTATAATAAAGTTTTCTCAGTTTCACTTATTTCAATTTGTATATCAAAATGACCCTTACTTGAAAAACATGCCTTGTATGTGTGTGTATAATACACTAGGGGAAAGTTTTCTGCAGAATCAGAAATAAAGTAGCCCAATAACAGTTTAATCTTACAATAAATCCATTAGTTTTGATTTTTTCTAGTTTTCTTTGTTAACTCAAGTTTCATTTTTATTTGTAAAAATAAAAATTTTCCCTGTTTTTCTTACTCGATAAATTTTCACTCTTTCTTTTACTCTTTATAGATTTCACTTTTTTTGTACTCTTATTAAATGAATTTGTCTAATGCTTTATTGTTAGTCAGTCTTGTTTCATCCTTCAAAGACTCAACATGTGTTTATTATGAAATTACAATAATGTACATTAAGACTTTTACTTAATTGAATGAACCAACAAATAATAAAATAGTGAGAATAATTAAACATAACCGAGGTATTTATCCAAGGCAGCATATTATTTGACATTATGAAAGTTTATAATGGTATAATATACTAATCAAGGTTTTCAGTATCAAAACAATTACCCATCTCCCAAATAGCTTGGTTGAGAAAAGCCTCAACTGTACATCTGTACAAATAATAAAACATAATACTAATATGTTTTAACTGAATTTATTTATATTATTTTTTAATAACAAAACCCTTTGAGCAATACCATTGACTAATTAAATCTGCTTGTAACTGCCTGAAAATGTTAAAAACAACATTTTTAGTGTAAAAGTAAAAAATAAAATGATAAAATATTTTTTTAAATATTTAGTTAGTAATATTTTACATTTTTAAACAAATTTTACTGAATTTTTTATTCCTTCATAAAATGAAGCAATATTATACATAATATTTTTTTTTTTTAATGTAATAAATATATTAATTAACTGTAATGGAAAATCAACTTACTATAAGAGCAGCAACAGCTTCTTCAAGTGACCCCAACTGAATCAATGCCATTCTCTTATCCTTCCTGTAAAAAAATTATGATAAAATTTAAATAAAGAAACAGTAACTTTATGATAATGAATGTATCAATTATCCAATATGAAGGATAATTTTATCATTTTAACAAAAATTACAAAGGAAGTTAAGAGAGAAAAAATATGTTTATAATTACTTTCAGTACAAACTGCATCATTAATGCTGTATTTCAATATTTATTTGTCCTCTAAAAAATTTCATCATGTTTTGGGCACAAAAGCACATTGTTCAGTGATTTCACTTTGGATTATTCTTGAAGCACACGTATTATTTTGATAGTAAACTTACATACCACTTGATGGTAAAACAAATAATTTTAATCACAATACATACAGGACTGTTTACAAATTAAACTTAGACTACATACCAAATTAATAAAGATGATAGAACTGACCCTCACAAACACTAAGTCAGAGGTAAAATTCAGAGACAAGCTCTCAGAACAATTTAAGATCAAAACAGGACTACGCTAAGGTGATCAACTGCACTTTAGAAATGGTAATGAAGGAATAGTTCAAAAAATGCTCCCAAAAATAAAAATAAGCCAAAAAATCAAAACAAACTGTCTTGGTTACGCCAAAGATTTGACACTGCTAGCAAACAACATCAATATATATCGCAGATATTAGAACTTCAAAACATTGCAAATAAAACTGGTCTCAAAATACCATTCAAAGAGAAAATCAACACCAAACAAAAAAAATCACTACCCCAAAAATCAACACTGATTTTAGATTTTCAAAAGAAAATCAACGCCATTAAAAGAAGTAAACATGAACGGTAATAAAATCAAAGTAGTAACCCGATTTAAATATCTCAAGAGGAATAACAAACAACCTTAATGAAAAAATTATTCAATCCAAATAAAAAGAAAAACTAACTATAGTTCAAAAATTAACCTGGTACATGTACAATAAAAAATGACTATCAATAAACAAAAATAAGACACCACAACACAGTTATGAAACCAGAAGCCACTTATGAAGCAGAAACACTCTTCCACCTGAACAAGCAATCAAAGACAGACAAACTCTACAAAATTGAAAGAAGAATTCGATGAACTTGCAACAATAAAACATTCCAAAAAGGCGAACAGTGGTGTATTGTGCCCAACAAAGTCATACACAAAGAGTTAGAACCCGTCACTGACATCATGCGTAAAAGAAGACTAGGATTTTTTGGATATAGGATTTTTTGGATGCTATATTGAAAAATTCTGAAACAGCTAGTACAGTACAATCTCAACTTGAAAAACACCAAGACAGGATGCAGATAGATCAGAGAAATAAGACAGGATCTAAAGGAAATTGGCCTTACACTAGAAGAAGACACTACAGGTAAGATAAAATTAAAAAAACAAAAACATTCGCTTCACATTTACAAGAAATAACTCGCAACACGAATATTTTCAACAGTAGAAAGAGCACGAAGATCGGAACACACGAAAAGTACTGGGAGGATTGCAAGACCGAAACAATTTCATCAGAGACTTGGATGATGAACTGACTTAAGAGATCCTATGTGGTCATAAAAGACAATAATAATAACAGGATCTGTTTAAAAAACTGACATTTTTAAAAAAAATTCCTTGAATATTTACAGCATTATAAAATTCTTTCAAAATACTTTCCTTCCTGTTGTAAATGTAATTTTATATATCCCTTCCACTTCAAGAAGCAGCTCTGGAAGACCTGCCTTTCAAATTTAAGGCATTCTATGAATTTTCTTTTTAAGATCCTGTTATGTTAAATCGCTGTCCTTTTAATGAAAATTCAAATTTTGTAAATAAAAAAAAGATCAGCCGAGGTTAGGACGGGTAAAGGATGACAATGACCAAATTTTCTGTACAAATCTCAAAAATTACCAGCAATGTGTGGACTGGTGCATTGTCATGGTAAAGAACTATGAATTCTCATATCAAAGTTTCAGGATCTTTTTCCTCACATTTTTGCAGGGACATCTGATGATTTCTAAATGGTATTAGCAACAGTTGAATGTCTGCCCTGCAAGTAGAAACTCATAATGAACAACTTTTTTAATTGAGCAATTTACAAAAAAGACTGTAAATATCACCTCTGAATTTTTTAACAACTTTGTGTGTTTTTTATCATCTTGATGATGACAATTTCACCAACTTGCTATGATATCTTATACTTTGTTTCACATCATACCTGTGTTTCATTGCCAGTTAATAACTTTGACAAGAAACTTTCATCAACATTTGCAAAATTCAAAAATCGTTGACAGAATCCTACACAACTGTCATTCAGCTCTTGTGTCATGAGTTTCATGATCTCGGTGGTGACACACTGAAAATCCTAATTTTTTGGTTGGAATTTCATAACATGAAAATCCATTGAAACCCCAGTTTCTTTTGTTATATTGTGAACTGTTAAATAAGATTAATTTTAAACACAGAAAAAAAGGTTTTTGACAGACCTCATGTAATATATCATCAATAATACATCAAAACTGCCATAATTTGAAATAACATCCATTTTAGCCAATAAAAACCATTTAAACTTATACAGGAAAGATATTAAATTAAGTTAAACAATTACAGTTTTTGAAAATAAAAAAACAACATATGAAGAAAAGTTACTAAACAAAACCTGTAGAAGATAAATACAGTCTTAAAGATGGTTTATATCAAAATAAAAATGCATTTAACAACTCTATAAGACACAAGAATTATCACTAACAAATGAAGCTTCATTCTGCAAAACATTTTTTATACTCAGTCGATAACCATGCATCCTTAATTATTTCTTCTACTTACAACAGCAATATATATATATATATATATATATATATATATATATATATATATATATATATATATATATATAAAGCAGGTATATTTAAACCAATTTCAAACAAAGACAATTGTAGAATGATAAAGTAGAGCAAAGCCAACAGTGAAAGTTTTAATAAAAATTTCATATTTCAAATCAATATTTGTATGCAAATAAACATAACATCTGCAGGTGTATTAATAAAAGTAAATATGATAAAAGAATTTGAAACAACTACATATATACCGTGAGTATTTTTTATTTTTGTGACAGAATTGTTTTCACATCTTAATTATACTTATTATTAGCTAGTTATTGATATTATCTCTCATAAGATGATAAAAACAGTTACACCAGAATATGAAATTTATCAGATTTTTAAAATCAAGTTTAATTATAAAAGTAAAAATACCTGATATAATATCAAAATAATACTCACGGGAAAAACTTAAACGCCTTCACTTGGAATCCATTCTCTGTAAATGCTTCTTTCATCTCCTCTTCAGTGACATTAGGTCTGTAAGAATACAATTTAAAATTTTAAGAACACATTAAGATAATCTAAAAAGTTCTTGTAATAACTTTTAGTAATGCTTAAGAACATTATATAATAAGTTAATTGTTAGATGCTTTGTGCCAGCAAGTCAAGTGAGAAATATTTCGCGTATGTGGTTCTATGTGAAATTACATCTTTTTGAAAAATAAAAATACATATATGTTCAATCATGGAATCAGTATGTTATTTCTTCCTATTGGTTTGTTATACATTGCTTCTTTTTAACTACTTTGTTTATATTAAGAACATATTGTCTTGTTAGTTAAAATTATATTATTTAACATCAACATTAATGAACATTTAACCTAAATTACTATGTGTTTACAATTAAATGTTAATAGTAACACACTGATCTACATATCTAAATAAAATATTATCTAATTATGTGAATATTTGTATTTATTGATGATCCAGTATCTCTATGGTGCGATGAATTAGTTCTCAATAAATCAAGAGGCAAGATTCATAATGATATTTGGTCCTCCAGGTCGGAACAATGATGACCTGATGTTATGATGATAACAATTAAGAAAATATTCAACCATAAATTAAAATCAACTAAGTGTTTTTTAATGAAAGTCACAGTTTCACATCTTTACATCTACATGAAATAATAAACTAATCTTTCTTTTTACGCTCATTTATTATGCTCGTCTTAAAGGTAACTATTAAACTATTATTATTATAAACATGACTACCGAATCAGCAAATATACATTTATGCTTATTAACACTTAAATCAGAAACATACAGTAATAATATCATCTATAACTAGAACACAAATATTTGTCATACAGCCCAACTTATAGAGAATAAAAGTCTATCAGGCATTAATAATTCATGTTGTCAGTCTAAATAAAATAGTCTTAATCTTACATCAGAATCTAGTTTTGAAAACTACAATCTTTTTAACATACACTGTGTTATATTACACAACCTAAGTGATAAACTATCTTCCGATGACATAAGCCGTTTTAATATGCTCAAGAATTTATTTGTAGCCGATCCAAGTTTCAACATTCTGTTTCAAATTATTTTAATTGGCACTCAGTTGTATCTTTTTTAACAATCATTAAAAGTATCTATTCATTTTACGAACTCTAATACTTTAAACGAAGATAATGTAATAAGGATAATAAAAAACAAAAAAACAAAAATTTACTTACGGAATGTTAGAAAGATGTAAAGTTTGGGAAGGTGGATAAATATTCTGATAATTTTTCGAGCCTGGTTTCTTAAAGCGATGGAGGGTTGAAGTTGTATAATCTTTTGTGAGACCAGCATCTGGTTGCCCTTCTTTTGGCAATTGTACAGTTTGATGCTTAGATGTCATAACTCGCATTTGTTTACCAAATAATCTCAATTTATCCATGTGTGTCATAGCTGAAACAAAAATTAATACATTAATTAAGAGAAATATATCATTCATTCATTATTATTATTATGTTTGAAAGTTTAAAAGACGGTCTTATTATTTAAAAAAAATTTTTAAGAGCGATTTAAATCATAATAATTATTCGGGTATGTTTACTAGACATAGGTATATACAGACACTTATCATATGCAGTGTTAATCAACTATTTTTTTCAGATGTAAATTAACAATTAAACCATGTGCATAAATTATATCAACCTAACAACTCTTTTTGATAAATATGTCTAACATTCGAAATAAAAATACTAGATTCAAAAATGATTCATTTATAAGTTATTTGTTCTATCACAAAAGTGCTCAAAAGAATAAAAATCTCTGTTCTATTTCAGGCTAATAACAACTCTTTCATTACACATTGTTGCAATAGAAAGCATCAAAGGTAAATTGAGCACATTACTGAAGTTTATTATGTAAATTTGTGTTAGGTGAAACTGTCTACATGTTTGTTCATAAATTGTACAATTACATATAGTTTTGTTTGTTTTGAAAGCAATACTTATAATCTTTATTCCTATATTCTGTAGGACTTTTTATATATAGAGTGGCACAAACGTCACTTGACACTAGGTAAAAAATAATTACAAACAGCAAAAAAATGTTTTTATATTAACAATAGCAAAATGTAGTATACATTAATTTTAGTCAATAATATTGGTATTACAGAATGTTGATAATTCAGCTGTGTCAAGTTGGCAATGACAAACAAAACTAACTGTCTAGATTTGTATCTCAGTGTATTGAAGTGAGCTGTAGTGTCTGATTTGGTTTTCTGTGTTAAATAGTTATAACGATGTTAATGAAAGAAGATAGGATTTTTGCTTTAAAGACTTTTTATAAAAGTGGTGCAACTGCAGTTATTAATGAGTGGGTTACACATTTTACACCAAATCCTCCCTCTAGACTAACAGTGTACGACATACAAGACAGATTTGAACAAACATGGATCTGTTATGGATGCACCAAGATCTATCTGGCCATCCAATAAGTCGCAACAGTGGAAAATGAAAATGTTATGTTATGAGAAAAATTGTGTGTATGTTTAGCAGAGACAAAAGGTCCATGAAAATCAACAAAACGATTAATCTCTAAGCTGGAGTTATCACGAAGGTCCGTACAAGAATGTTACACAAACATAAATTTAAAGTTTACATTCCATGTTTACTTCATTGGCTACTTGAAAATGACCTAGATCGACGTCTTCAATTTTGTGAATTGATGCTTAACAAATAAAAACAAGATCCCGAGTTATTCATTAAAATAGTGTGGTCTGATCACGTCAATTTTAAGTTAAGTGGACGAGTTAATACACATAACTGCATTTACTGGCATACTGAAAACCAACATCTTTTGTTAGAGCAACAACTCAATCAACACAGCTGTGAGTGTTTGGGGAGCGATATCTTCTTTTGGCGTACTTAGACCAAACTGTTCTGAAGGAACAGTGACAGGAGATAAATACTTGAACATGCTTAAAATTTATGTGGTACCAAGACTCATGATGTGTGCTGAAAACATTCAAGCAATCTACTTCCAACATGATGGCGTTCCACCACTGCAGTCCACGATTGTCTGAATGAAACGTTTCACAGAAGAGTGACATGCAGGTCGACATGCAGATATTGACATGCCTCCACATTCACCAGATATTATGCCAATGGATTTTTTCATATGGGGTATCATCAAGGAGTCTATTTATTCAAGAAAGCCTCATACTATTGACAAACTGAAAGATTAAATTTACGATGCATGCAATGATTTGGACAGTGATAGAAATGTTGACAAAGAGTATGTAACAGTGTTCCCAAAAGACTGAAAAATGTATTAATCAAAATGGAAAACATTTTGAACATAAGGTATAATTGTAAGTATTGTCTGAAATAAATACAATAAAATAATTTCAGTAATTTTATAAACGAGTATCATGTCACTTTTGCACCACTCTGTATATTAGTGTTATGAATTTTCTGTCACTTATTAAAATTAAATTAAAATTCATTTTGTATTTTATATAACATAATTCCTGCGTGTGTAACCATGAATTTGGGTATATTTTTCTTTTATTCAATAATTTCAGACTGAAACCCAAAAAGATTTTTAAAAATCGTAATTCCATTCATAAAATTTGTAAATTAAGGGACTAATTATATGTAATGAAACTAATTTAATTTACTACTTCTAATTTGAGAAATAGATCACAATACTTTGAATGTAAGAAATAGATCTAATTAGAAATAGAAAGAGATCAAATTACTTCCCAAACTATCATAATTCTTTTGACAGAACTTCCTTCTTTAAACATAATCTAAACACGGTTCAGATGAAAGCATTTTCCTCTGAAACTTTATCTTTCTCTAGTGATTTATTACTTCATTTAATTGAATAAAACACATTCTTTTCTTTATTTCTAGATTTCACCAGCTTTTTTCTTAAGCGCTTCCACAATAAAGAACAAAAAAAATCATAGTCACCTTTAATTATTCCCTTAACATTTAAATAAACTTATTTATCAACTAACTCTTCAGTTATAAGAAAAAATGTATTAAAGTTAATATTATAAATAAAACCACTCTGCTGCCAACTCATGTAGTAGTGAAGGCGTCTCAACCAGTCATCCAGAATGTTCTGGATCTGAATCCATTAGACCACTAAAGAATTTTAATTCTCACACATAATATCAAATTTAAGTGGTGAGTAAATAAACTACAAAAAAAATTATATAAAATTTAATTTATTACCGAGGTGTGCTTGTTGAGGTTCGGCCATCTGTACCAGGGCAGTATCCTTTTTGTTATACAGAATCTTCACTCTCTGCACATCACCATAGACACCTAAAACAATAAAAAATTTCATTCTATAATATTAATCTAATTTAAAACACTTTTATTCTTATAAAAGAAATAAATCCAGAAACATCCAACTACATCCTAGAATTATTTCGTCCTTTAAAAAATTAAAATGAATGTAATTTTTATGAATTAGGGGATGAAAATAGATTAAAAAACTGATTTAATTAAAGGTAATTTTAGATTAAAGAAAAAAAACTACTACATACGTTTTATTAACAAAAAAAAATCACACAGTGGTTTGGATCTGTGAAAAGGGTCGGCAACTGCACAAATATATACTATCAATTTCGCCAACATAGCAACAAGTTAGATGTAAAATGAAAAATAATGAATATTACAGGTATATTTATGATAAACCAGTAAATTTTGGTTGAATTCACCTGTTTTTGAATTCAACCAAGGTACTGATGAATAAAAATTTTATACAATACTGATTCTATAATGTAGTTATTTTTTGAATACATAAAAACATAAATCGGTATCATCATATACATGTCAATAAGGCAAGGGAACCTGCTCAACTAACTTCTCAATTGTTAAGCATAAAAAAATAATATTTAACAAATGTTTCTACGTCGAAACAGTCTGTTTTTCAGTATCACACCACTAAATCTCAAGCCCCAGCAAGCAACTGCTTGAGGCAACTAAAAAATTTTAAATAGAAAAGGCAGGCAGGATTGTGACAGATCATTTTCAAGGGCACTGAAAAACAAACAACTTGTCATAAACATCACTGAGGTATGACAACCCTAACCCAAAACGATGGTCATTTAATGTTTTTCTCAGCCAAATTCAAAAGTAAATAAATTAACACATATAATCCACCTTACCAGCATGTTGATATATTCTCTAGATCTTTTGGCTTATTTGGAAGCCATCATCAGGAGGAGTTAGGATTAATATATTAAAGTCAAAAGATTTTAAAAAATCATAATTAAAATTTAAAAACAGTCATGACTGTCCTACTAGTATAGTCCTAGTAAGTATACCAGTATACTGCAGGAGTATAACTGTACTCCTAATTAGGACTGTACTAGTAGGACTAGACAGTCATGACTTGATTTTAAATTTTAATTTTATTTTAATATATTAATTTTAACTCCTGATTATGGCTTCCAAGTAAGCTGAAAGATCTATAGAATTATCAACGTGCTGGTAAGGTGGATTATATTAATTGTTCATTTATTTGCTTAACATATCAGCAGTACCATCTTTGAGAAATAGATTGAAAACTAAGTAGTCTGTAGTTTAAATGACTGGACAACAGGGAAAAATACAAAAAAAAATTATTGAATGTTCATAATTCAATCTATTTTTTTAATTTGAAACCACTACTTCAGCTGAACTGTAGGCTACTATCTTGGTTAAAGTTATTGTAGCTTGAAATCAAAACTGTTATTTTTCAATACCTTGTAAAATGATCTTACAACTTCCATTTCCATTTAAAATCTTTAAGTTGCTCCCTCATTGGGGGGGTCCCCTGGGATTATTAACTATTTTAGTACTCTGTTTTCAGTATAAGTAGAGCGAATTAATTATAGAACAGATACAAGCTCAGTTAGGAAAATTACAATTGCTAATTTTAAGATGGTAGTAGAGAAGTCAAACAAAAATAAAATGTTTATTAAGGACAGGATACCAGTGGAATTTTTTTTTAAACATGCTCCCCAGAATAATACTTTGGAATTGCAGGCAAAATTGTTTAATAACATATTCAATTACAGAACAATTGTGGAAAACTTTAGAAGCAATTGTTTTTCTGTTATTAAAAAAAAGGGTAAAGTAAAATGATATAAAATTATCAATCAATGATTTTGTTAGTACAGTATCATAATTATTTTTTGGGGTATTAATGTTAGATAGATTTGCAGAAACAGATGTAAAAAATAGTATAATTAAAGAATTTTTGTTGTTAAGATAATAATTACTATTATTTTTTCTGCTAAGATCACTATAGTTCATATGTTTAGTACTTCTTTCCTTTCTTAGCTTCATTTTTTTTGTCTATTGTTGATGCATTTCAAAACCACTCCACTATCAAAACTTATTGTACTCAATAAGTACAGACAAGAGTCAAGTACAATAAGTTTTAACAATGGAGTGGTTCCAAAACACATCAGTAATAAACAAAAGAATTCCAAGCAGGATTCATGAAGGGATATTTTGAACTATAGATAATATATTCAATATATTCAATCTGCATAACATATAGTTAAATTAAAGAGCGGGGGTGAGGTCATATAGTTTACATTTTTTTTTAGTGAATTGACTTTTGATAGAATTGACTGGAGTGCACTATTTTATAAACTGTTGGAAACAGGATCGACTTTTAAAGTTTATAAATGAAAAGAAGAATACAAAGTCAGTGTATGGTTAAACTGGGTTATTTATTACCACTACTGTGGTAATCATTTTTCATTAATGAATTAGTGGTTTACCTAGAGGAATGTCTCCAGATTGATGGCTTAAGTATTAGTAAGACCTTTGCTATATAGAGGTGATTTTGTGTTGCTAGAAGGAATAACTAAATCATTGCAATTTACAGTAAGTAGAAATTTTATTGCGAGTTATAAGATTTAAGTATTAAAATAGAGAAGTCAAAGATAGTAATTTTTCAACAAGGTGGGAAATTAGCTGTACCACTAGAAAACTGATTTTATAAAAATAGGCAAATGAAGTAGTCAACAAGCACAAATATTTGGGCATGACTGACACCTGATTTTTCCTTTTTCATAAGCAAGTTTTGAAAAGGTGTCCAAATATAAACTGAGTAAAAACTTTATACATAAAAAACATACTTCAGGTACAGCAAAACAGTCTGTATTTGATTATGTTATACAGGCAAACTATGCAGTCCAGGTGTGGGCTATTATGGTAGGGGGTGGAAACTTTACAGTGATTGCTTTTTACATTTGCTTATTTTATTTTATTCCACATCTAAAGCTATCCTATACCTTGAGATGGATTCAGGTTGTTATTTTCCAAACAAACTATTGAAACTGCATTTCTTTTATGTGCAAAAGCTTTCGTAATCCAAAACATTGCTGGACAACCTTTTGGCAATAAAAGTTGTTAAGTAAAAGATAGGCCAGTACTGATTTTGTGGGAAAAGTATGGCTGTATGTTAGGAAGAGATTTACAGAAGAAATTTTTGGAATAGAAATATGTGTTAATGGAACTTATAGAAAAATTAAATTTTCACTTTGAAAGACTGTCTGGATAGGTAAGTTACAAGAATTAAATTTTTATACTTTTTATAGGGGTTAATAAGGGTTAAAAAGTCAGGTGGGTAGGTAAAAATATATTATAATAATATTTTAAGCAGAGCAGAAAAAAGCATAATTTTTAAAACTGGAAGACAAGTATGTAATTTAAATTTGCGTATAAAAATATGCTCTTGAATATTTTTTTGTTAAATTTAAGAGGACAAGAGGATATTGTCTACTTTATTAGAGGTCATGCAGAAGGTGATTGAGATATTAATATAAAATACATATTACAGTGTTTATATAAATACATATTACAGTGTTTATATATATATAGAGTATAAAATTTATCTATATTTTTGTGATGCCTTAGTAGAAAAAATGTATTAAATAATTTTTAACATTGAAAATAAATTAAAAAGAATGTGTTTACTTTACCTTTATTATCATAATTATTTTTAAATTAATGTAATTAATTGTTGTAATAAAACAATTAAAATTTGCTTCATTTGTAAAAATCAGTTTACTGAAGATATTATTATATTTAATTGATTTGTTTTTTTACTAATTTTTTAATAAGAAATGTTTTTCCTGGTCATTCATGTCTTACTTTATTTATAATACATTGATGGATTTTTTTAAGTGTAAAGAAAAATAATGTTGTCTTCTAATAAGTATGTCATAGGTGAATTGAAAAATCAGGTTGTTGTAAAAAGGCTTTGACTTTTTGCAATGCACCCGGGAAATTGGAAAATTATCTAGCAATTTCTGATCAGCCTGATATTTTTCAGGTTTATTTACTGAGCCCATACAACTTAGGCGAATTAGAAAATGTGCAAATAATTGCACATTTTTTTCTTCCAAATCAGTGGATATTTGGAGGTATTTGCAGAGAAATTATAAATATAATTAACTAAACTTAACCTACTCTCATTTCAGTCACTAGCCAAGGTAAGCGAGAGAAGTAAGCGTAAGTTAAGTTTGGTTAATTACATTTAAAATTACACCTCTATTACCTCTATTTCTTTTTAATGAGCCAAACAATTGCACAATTTCCAAACAGCCTAAAGTTATATTGGCTCATTACAATAAGCCTGTAAAATATCATGCTGATTAGAAATTGCTAGATTGCTAATTTTCCAATTTGCCAGGTGCATTGCAAAATGAAGGCGCTCTATAAAATAAGCCTGATTTTTCAATTCGCCTACAACATATATACAAATTTTTCTCATTATTGTGTTAGTATTCTTATTTCTTAAATAGATTTTTTATTTTGTTTTTTAGTAGAAAAATAAAATTATATATCAAAATGTATTATTCTTTCTACAAAATGTAAATATACGAGGGACATTCAATAATTAGACAGATTGATGTAGAGAAAAAAATGGTTCATTCAATCATAATGAAACTTTTTGAGTCAAGTTGGCAACCTTAGGAACACACTTAATTAGCTGTTCGATCATAATTAATCTCAACATAATCTTTTTAGTTGATTTCAGAATGTCAGCTCTGCTTGAAACGTGTACACCGTTTACTCAAGAATGTTGAAACAGTATGGTGATAAGTGTTTAAACTACAGCAATATATATAAGTGGGTGAAACAGTTTAATTCAGACAGAACAAGTGTGACTGATTTCCATCGCTCTGGAAGATAGTTTAAGTTATGACTATCATGCTGCAAAATGGCATAAATAATATTACTCACAAAGACAGGCGAGTCAACATTTTCCAAATTGCTAGTTGTGTAATACTAGTGCTGCAATTGCGCTTTCAATCATTCCTGACATGCTGAATCATTGCAAAACATGTTTGAGATGTGTTCCAAGACACTTGACTCAAGCCCATAAAGATACCTGATTAGCATTTGTTCTGAGCTCAAAGAATAGTTTGAACATGGATACACCATTTCGAGCCCGAATCCGGTCTTGAAACATTTAGGTTCACCTTCCACAAAAAAATTCAAAACTCAAGCATCAGCTGGTAAAGTGATGTTGACAATCTTCTGGGACTTACAAGGCCCAATTTTTTGTGACTATCTAGAACAATGTACTGTGAACAGTAAGTACTATTATATCATGCTCCAACAGAAAGTGAGAACCGTGGTAAGGAAAAAACGTCAAAGTACTCTCTCAAAAGGTGTGATTATCTTGCATGACAACATGCGCCCCCAAATCATTCAGACAACAGGAAAAACACTCGAGAAGTTGGGTTGGAAGGTACTGCCACATCCTCCTTACAGCCCAGACCTTGCCCAATCCAATTTTCATTTGTTCGGCCTGCTAAAAGACTTTACGCAACAAGAAGCTGACAATAAAGTGGTCAAAGAATGATACACGAATGGTTCAACAGCAAGATAAAGACTTCTACACTGTAGGAATCGAAAAGATCACAGAGCAGTGGAACAAGGGTATAAATGTTGTTGGATACTATGTTGAAAAGTAGTGCAAGTTTCATTATCATTGAATAAATACTTTTTTCTCTACATTTATTTATTTGTCTCATAAATTATTAAACATCCCTCGTAATTGTATAACAATTTTACATTTTGTGTAAAATTAGAAGTAGGCTACATTTCTAACATGTTTTATTAATATAAATATTTATTTGTTCCTGAATTCTGTGATTTGTCTTTATTACCCCAAAGGTGGTTCTACTATATAATGTAGAAGTTCAAGTAATACTGCTCTGAAATAAAAGTTTTGTTCTTTGTATGGAAACTTTATTAAATTATATTTATTAACTCTAAACTTTAAATAATCAAATTATTTTATGTATAAAATAGTTTAATATTAAAAAAAATAAATAAATAAACGAAAATAACAAAAATTTTAATAAAGATGTTACTTAAGGAAAAGAAAATAATGAAAGATATAAAATGAGAAATCCCAAACCTTTTTGAGAAAAATAAGTGAAAAAATTTGAGACATTTAACTTTTCTTTTATTTCTCAAATATTTTATTCTTCATACTGTGTAGGTGATATTAGAAAATAGAATAAATAAAAAAAGTTTTCACTATAATATTAAGTTTCAGGTTAAATAATATATTCAACTTTTGTCTTTTTATTACATAATATATTTATAAAATAAAAAATATAAAATCTAACTTTTTAAATCATATTTTGTAATATTATAGTCATATCATATTTGTAACACAAATATTCCAGACATACTTGTGAGATATGTACAAGTATATTATATAAGCTGGTAAGGAGCAAATCATCACTGTGGAATGTGTTGCTTTCCCATCTTAGGTAAAAATATCACAAAGAATTCTGAAAGATAATCTCTAAATGAGTAGGTTCTTTTGTGTTACAAAAGAGTACCTCACTCTGGCTATTTTTCACTAAGCATCCCTTTTTGTTATCCTTAATTCCTTCAAGCCCGTTTACAAGCTGAAGTTTAGATTGAGAATTGTATTTCTCTTCTAGTGGTTGCAAAGTATGCTTAATTGATTTCAGTATCTGTTAGATAAACCCTCATAATTAATATCAAATGATGATAAATAATTGTAAAATGTTTTATATGATACTATTTATGAAAAAATGTTTTTACTGGTTGGGATTAAGCTTTAGTTTTGTATAATATAATACCGAATTTTTTATCAAATTAACGTGTGACAAAAATTAATTCATTAAACATTTTAAATGACTAAAGAAGGCATAAAATTTAATATAAATGTACTAAAAATTAACATCATAAAATAAGACATCAATTTAAAAATTAATACATGAACACCATACAGAAAAAAATATAAATTTAATTAAAATAAAAATCCTTAATAATATATTAAAATCATATATGTTGTTATGAATAAATAATAATAATAAAAAATAATGAAAATAAATAAAACTGAAGTTTTAAAATAAATACAAAATAAATAAGGCAAGGGAATAGCAATAAAAAATTAAAAGTTATAGCAATGTTTAAAAAAATAAAAATAAAAATAAGATTTAGTTAAAAAATAAATACAGGTATAAGCTTAAGAAAGTAACAAAAAAATAGTAAAGAATATAACATACCAAACAGAGTAAAGAGGGCATCAGGAGTGATCATCTATGTAGCAGAGTAACGCCGAGTAGTACAGATAAGGTGAAGATCGAAAATTAGGTAGAACAGTAGTAAGATGAATTTAGTGTATAATTTTTTGTTTTCACAGTAGCGAGCGAGCGAGCGAATGAGCGAACGCAGGCATCAATCAATACAGCGGGCAGGGAACAAAAAGAGCAAACAAAAAACATGATATTAAAGTAAAGAAAGTAAGTCATAAAACATGAAAAATGAAAATAAAAACAGTAGTAAAAAAAGTAATAGTAACAAAGTCTCTTATTTAGGTTTATAGCAATACAAAAGTGGTAGTAGTACAAGTTTTTTTTTCTAATAGATATAGCAGTAAAAAAATGAAATAGCAATAATAATGAACAGTGTAATAAAATAGTGAACTAGTATAAAAGTAATAGCAGCGATACGTAGCAATAAGTAGCAATTAACCAGAAAATATATCTAACCTAATCTAACTCAAACCTAACCTGATTTTAAACTCAAAAAAATATTACTTACAAATTATCTATCATATAATTTTACTTACTCATTCACTGCTTATAGATACATATCTGATGAATATTCTTCAACTACTACCACAAAAAAAAAACACACACATACAAACTATAAACACATACATACTTGGCTCCTAAAAGAACATAAATAAAAATATAAGATCAGCATTTTATTATTTATTTTAAAAGAGATTTTTATATTAAAAGTTTTTTGAAAGGGTAAAAAATATGTGGGAATTAAATTTAAAAATGTTAAAACATAATTTAATTAAATGAACATTATAACAAAACTTTCAATCCAAAGTCATATTTCAAGAAAATTAAATAGATACAGCTTGGCTTCCTCAAATATCAACAACAGATCTAAAAATCATATAATATCATATCTGAAAAATATAACTCTTAACAGTACGGATGCAATGGAAATTATTGTTACGCCATTGATAACAATTTTTTTGTTTAGTATGGCATGTATTCTTATACTTTTGTAGTCAGCTATACTTGTCTTTTGAAGGGTATAAGATGTAAAATGAGTTTTTATTTTTCAACA
This sequence comes from Lycorma delicatula, assembly GCF_047948215.1. Classification (NCBI taxonomy): domain Eukaryota; kingdom Metazoa; phylum Arthropoda; class Insecta; order Hemiptera; family Fulgoridae; genus Lycorma; species Lycorma delicatula. Next base: position 66,363,491 of record NC_134466.1, read on the forward strand.
TATCTGCAAATGGAATTCTTATATGTAGATTTAAGAACAGTTTCCAAATGATTCCTGACACTCAAGTATCACATAAATAAAGTAAAAACATTTGCTTGATGGCATTTTCATAAAATTGGTGGGATAGGAAACAATGTGCATATGTTCTGTTTTTCTTCAGCGATAATAGTCCAAGAGACTAACGATACTCAAAACTGACTGATCCAGTATCTTGTAAAATCACTGCTAAATTATCTTCACGGGCCGGAACCCCAAGAACAATTTTCTACTAAAGATTTTTACCTTACTTTTTCAATTACATGATTTTTGGACCACGTAGCATATTTAAATAAAAAAGATGAAACTAAACACCTCTGTACTTACTAGCAACTTACAATAACTTTTTTTTATTACTTTAGTGTTAAAATATGAATTTGGTTTTTATATGCATCTCAATAATTTAGATGTAAAACAGGAATATTACTCACTTTATTTACATCACATATAAAGTACAGTACAGTGTTTATTATAAAATAATTTAAATATTCAAAAATAATTTAATGACGGAGCCAAATAATTTTTTATGAATTGATTGTCATTAAATATATTTACAATACTTTTTCCTTATCCTTAATCTCTCCTTTCCTGCATAGGTACTACAGAATTTTAATCAACCATTTTAGCTACATTTAACTACACAACACCAAAATTGTCTGGTGGCAGCTTCCTTATTGGAACAACTAAACTGCATGCAGTTTAATATGAGACATGTCTGGAGGCTTCATTTCCTACCTATGAACTAGAAAAAAGGTCCTAACTATTGGCTTAGATGCCTTTAAAGTAAAGATAGGCCTCTTAATTCTTTTAAAATTAATTTAGCAATCATATTATCTTACAAGAATTTTTTTAAATTACTAAAATTCCAAGGAGACAAGTTTAAATATTAAAAAATCAAAATCAATTTGGATTTAATTTTTTTAATATTATTAAATGAAAAATAGACAATTATATTAATCAGTTTAGAATGAAATATTATCTTTTTACAAAAGAGATGGAATTATTAATATCAGGCATTATAGAAAGCATAATCAATATGAAATTTCTAGAATAAAGAACATAATAAATTATACTTAAATTTAAAAAAAATTCTAACACAATAAAATCATAAATTTTACAGATTTTTAAAGACTTCTAAAAATAAATCCATTGTGTTTTAGATCTCAAGTAAATTATTTTATCTGAAATCGTGTAATAAATTAAAATTTTAAGATACATTAATCACTTTATACCCAATATTATTAAACAAGTGTTCATAAGTAAACCAATGTTTTTAACATAGTTAATATTCTCTGATATAACCAGAACTCTAGACTCCTATCAACATTACTACTATTAGCTGAGTAACCTTCAGAGCTAGTTGGATGAAATATTATTCGTTACTGGACTAAAAATTTTAAACCCTAAAAATTAACAATCATTTAAAAATTAATAGCCTTAAAAATGGAAATCCAATTTTAAAAACCAACCTATGGTCTCCTCTCCACACACACACACACACCGGCTATCACGTATCAGCTGATCTTAATATCCTTATTTATGATTTGGAAAAGTATCCTTATTCTCAGTAAGCGTACCACACACGCACAGAAACACAAAAATCTGAACCGATTATTGTTAAAAAATGTTATATAAATAAATACTATGATTAAAACCAATATTTATTAGTAAAAACTCACAATTAAATAAAATTTTTTAAATAATAAAATTAACTAAAAGCAAATTATAAAACCAAAAATAATATAGTGGGGGAAAATGTTTTTCATAAGTATACATTTTTCAAATAACTAGTAATAACCACCCGATTCAGCCACAAAAGTAATAAAATAACCAAATTTCATGTACTGGTTTTATCCATAATATAATAAAAATTGAATCTCTTTAATTTACAATAATATATAAAAAAGCTTCGTGACTTGAGCCCTTGCTGTGAGCATCAGGATTTTGCATTCTTCAGGATTCCTTTATTACAGATACATAAGCAGGCACCAAATACAATGATTAGTTACAAATAGAGGTATTGCGAATAAGAAATCATAAACAGAAGGAGTGACTCCTCAGTCACTCCTTCTGTTCAGGGTAATGTCCAGGGTAATGTCAAGCAGCATGGATAATGCACCTGTAAAATGCTACAAGCTGAAAAGGATATGGTAAGTACAGACTGCCAGTAAATATGCTAACAGACTCTTTACAAGCAGCAGTAAAAACTAATCAAGGCAACTGCAGTTCACAGGAGTTTAAATAGAGGAAAGTGATGAGAAATCACTGCCATTAACTGTTATGAAAACCATACCATGATGGCAGAGTCCAAAAACTTCGTACATACTGCAAGTGATCTACATGTGGTAACGGATATGCTCACAAAAGAAGAATATTATACATATTTTTTTAATATATGTGATAGTTCACCTAAGTTCTTCATACAAAAATTTGATTCTTATTGGAAAAAATGTTTATATTTCATTATTTAAAACAAGTTCTTGGCTGAACTTCGTGGTTAATATGAAGGATGTTCAATAATTAACGAGATAAACTGATGCATCGAAAAAACAGTTGATTCAATGATAATGAAGCTTTATGAGGATGAAGTTGGCAACCTTGGGAACACACATTTAATCAACTGTTTGATTATAATTAATCTAAACATAACCTCTTTTGGTGATTTCAGAATGTCAGCTTCGCTTGAAACGTGTATGCCAGAACAACAATGTTCAGTGATAAGATTTTGCAATCAGGTGTGAAACCGGCAAAAATTTACTCAAGAATGTTTAAAAAGAGTACCGCAGTAACATGTGTAACTGGTTAGAACAGTTTAATTCAGGCAGAACAAATGTGACTGACTCCATCGCTCTGGAAGCCCAGTTGAAATTTAGTATACTGCGCTGCAAAATCGCATAAATGATCTTATTCGAGAAGACAGGCAAGTCAAAATTACTAAAATTTTTAGTTTGTGTAATATTAATATTGGAACCATGCATTCAATCAATCATGATGTGCTGAACTGCTGCGAAACGTGTTTGAGATGGGTTCAAGAAGACAGTTGACTCAAGCCCTAAAGGCACCTGAAGTTGCATTTGTTCTAAGCTCAAAGAACAGTTTGAAGCAGAAGGTAATGAACCTGTGATGAAACGTGGATACATCATTTCAAGCTCAAATCCACAATGGCAAAGTCTTGAGTGGAAACATCTGGTTTCACCCGCAACAAAAAAATTCAATATCCACATGTCACCCGGTAAAGTGATGTTGATAGTCTTCTGGGACTCGTAAAGCCCAATTTTTAATGACTATTTAGAAGAACAATGTATCGTGAACAGTGAGTACTATTCTAACATGCAAAGGCAAAAATGTCAGGGTGTTCTCTCAAAAGGTGTGATTCTCTTGCGTGACAACACATGCTCCCACATCACTCAGAAAATGGGAGAAACACTTGAGAAGTTGAGATTGGGAGATGTGGCCACATCCTTCTTATAGCCCAGACCTTCCCCCATTTGATTTTCATTTGTTCAGCTCACTCAAAGTCTTTTTATGTAGCAAGAAGTTTGATGACAACAAAACGGTCCATGAATGGTTCAAATAGCAAGATAAATACATCTACGCTGTGGAAAAGCTCACAGAATGGTGGGATAACTGTCTAAAAGTTACTGGAGATTATGTTGAAAAGTAGTGCGAGTTTCACTGTCATTGAATAAATCTTTTTTTCTTTACATCAATTTGTCTCGTTATCATTGAACTTCCCTCATACTATTTACTGACTTAACATTTAATTATATCTATAACTATAGCTAGAAAACCTTCAGGAAGTTAATTTAAATTTACATATCTGTTACAATTAAACATAGAATAAAAAACACAACAGATTAATAGATAAATAATTTAACAGCCACAAATAAAATATTCACTGGATTTATTTACATTCTACTCATTAAACTTTTAAAAATCTAATTAATCTTAAAAAAAAAATACTGAACCAACATTTACCCTCCACTGCTAACCACTTTATCCAAGCCGTAAATTCTAAAATATTTATTATTAATTTCTATTACTTCTTTTCAACATACAAGGGTTATTTTTTTTCAAGGTCCGATTGGCCGCAAAATAAAAACCCGTGCAAAAATCGGATGAACCTTGCGCATATGTGTTATGCAGCATCTCTAATACGTCCTTCAATCACGCCGCGTCACTTCATTTAGTTCTGAACACGCAGCTAGCACGTAAACATGTCTACAACAATAGCATCTCCCGCCAAGTGTGAAGTACGTGCGGTAGTTCGATTTCTTCAGGCTGAGGGGTGTAATGCGGCTGACATTCATCGACGAATAAGTAATGTGTACGGAGAAACTTCAATGAGTGACAGCAAAGTGCGACAATGGTGCAGGAACTTTAAAGCAGGAAGTACAAATGTTCATGATGCAGGCGGTCAGGGAAGGAAGCGAGTGTCAACTCCAGAATGGAGTTCTCTTGATGGAATTTCATGGAACGTGGCACGAACATCACTGCAGCTTCATACTGCGTGACTCATCAAGTCTACAAAGGGCGATTCAGAATAAGCGAAGAGGAATGTTGTCATCAGGCACTGTCTTTCTCCATGACAATGCACGGCAGCTTTGTTACACTGCAGCTGTAACAAAGAAGCTCCTGCAGCGTTCTCGTTGGGAAGTGTTTGATCACCCACCATACAACCCGAACTTAACTCCATCCAATTTTCACCACTTTGCTGACATGAAACGCTGGCTAGGAGGACAACATTTTGGTACAAACATGGAGCTGCAGACCAGCGTAGAAACATGGTTGAAAACACAGGCAGCTTTGTTCTATGACGAGGGTATTGGAAAGTTGGTACCACGCTACGACAAATGTCTAAATGGGAGTGGCGACTATGTAGAGAAATAGCGTAACTATGTAAGTACTTGTTACAAATAAAAAATTTTTTATTTCACTGTGGTTTTAATTTTGTGACCGATCGGACCTTGAAAAAAAATAACCCTCGTACATTAAAAAAGGTCAGTTTGTTTGTTGAGTGGTGGGGTATGACCTGCACAAACTCTTAATTGTCTTGCTACTGTAACAGAGAGTTTTGGTCTGCAGACAGGAATACAGAGAGCAAACTTTCATCTACAATCATAGTTAAGTACACTCGGCTCCATAATTTCACCTTCACCAAAGTTCCCTAATTCGTTATGTCCCTAACATATTACACTTCAGTAGCTAATCATAAATCTACTTCAAAAAATAAATAAATAAAACATTTGTCTGATCTTGTCTTACTATGCATAGTTTTAGTTCCATGTTTAGCTATGTGATTGTGGATGGTGATATTAATTCATGATTATTTTTATTTATAAGAATCATTTCCACATGTCAAATGCACACAGTTCAAATGACATTAAATGCAAATTAAACATATTAAACAAAACATGCTATAAATCATTTCAAACCTTAACTCATTTGATGTCAATAGAATCTAATTTGTCAGCTACTTAAAAATCATTACAAAATATTATGATACTGATACTAACAGTAATGAAAAAATTAACTTATTAAAGAGAACCAAAAGCTTACCATTAATTCCAAAATTAACTACATTATAATGGAACACCATTTCCAAACTGGTTCCATAAATAATTTTACTAGACTTACAAAATTAACATATTGACAAACACACAACATAACTAATTTCGTTCCAAGTTACACTATTTCTTCAACTCTACTCAATATATCCTACTCATCATTATCACTCTTGTCGATGGTACTGTCAGAACTGAAATCAGTTTCATGTAATTTTACAATAAAATTCTCAGAAATTTCATCTAACATCAGTTCAAGTTTAAAATAATTTGTCCCACAATTTTCCACAGCAATTTTCAATAAAACTGTTTCCTCCCACATTAACTTTTTATTTCTCCCTTTAGAAATCGGAGTTGCTTTCAACCTTTGTGAAGAACAATTACTCTACACATGACCATTCATGTGGGAAGAATATATATAGGTATCGCATTATGGATTGCAACCTTTTATCTTTTATATCATCATTCTCGACCAAATTTTTCTGTTGTTTTCAGTTTTTTCCACAGAAACCTAAATCTTTCATGACTACATGAAGAGCCCAAATGCGTCCTTCAAATGTTATTTGCTCTTTTACTAATGGCAAAAGTTTTGTTAGAGAGGGGCGCCCTCCATGCCATAAATGAAACTCAATCACTGTCCTCTAAATAACTGTTGAAATCATCCAGTTTTTTTACAAGACCATTTTTTACAAGTACTGAATTCACTTCTACTAGTTTCAGGTCGTTCTTGTTGCTTTAAAATATGCTGAAGGGATCTAACAGAAACACTGGTTGCTTTAGAAACACAAGTCTGAATTTGTTTTACATTTTTTGCTTATCCTTCTTTGGCTTCTTTCTTCATAATATTATAAATACTCATAATAACTGCTCGAGTCTGACTTTTGACAATCCTGTTAACCCCAATTACACTGGTTTTTACTGACATTATGGGTTTATATTTACACTACAATAAATTAAATTTACGAACAATTAAAATAACGTTAACTAAAAATAACTTTTTTTAATGACACTAACAATATAAATAAACTTATTCACAAATAACAGCTATGAACAAGGATCTATTAAGCAGTCTATTAAGAATTAGATCCAGTTATCTATCTATATATATATATATATAAAAATGTAGCAATGTTTTTAGAAAAGTATATAAACATGATATTTAACATTCTGAATTCTGATCTCAACTGACAAGTTTTTTACCCCCACCACAAACTACTGCTGTGATGCTACGGTGCATCTAATTTCTATCCGCCACCACTGAATGAACAAGCTGTGTTTAAAACAGTAGATGAAAAACTGGAACATAGTTTGTAATAGGTTAACACTTCGTAATAAGGTTGAAAAATAGCTAATGGAAAGCCCAAGAAAATGAAAAGAAAAGGTAAAATTTCATATTGAAGCCAGAAGACACTGGAATCAAATATAAGGGAATCATACTGACTACAAAACAATGTTCATTGACTGCAATCAAGAAACTGGAACAGATACTGATATGTCTTAAAAATGGAAAAAAATTATTAAAACAGGATGAAAATAGATAATTTATTTGTAGGCAAAAATGATTCCTTTTTTGCCTATACTAAAAACATAAAATACCAACAACTAGGGATAATATATAACCTTGTACATATTACGATTAAGAATGCATAAGAAAATAATAATTATTTTCTTCAAAATCCAATGAACATTTTAAATATTAATATAACAAACACATCCATATAAATAGTAATAATAACAAATTTAGATAACACTCAAAACTAATAAAACCAATGTTTGTAAATAAACACTCCATTTAAAAAAGTACATTTAATATTATCAGAAATGAGATGGAATTCCATAAACTTTCTACTAACCTCATCATTTAAATTACTGATAAGAAGAACACAAGTATTCGCAGCCATTTGTCCTGGTAGACGAACTCCACTGGCAGCTAAAGCAGCGTTTGTACCTGATCCTGGCAGAGAGAAACCAGCTAATGGGATTCCTAAGAACACATAACAAAAAACGTAATTTAAAAAAAATAAGACAAAAAATGTTACAGAAAAATGATAAAAAGTAACAAAGTCTTGATAAAGATCATGACTTTTATCCAAATTTTTTGAGGTTTCAATGAGAATAAGGCTTCCAAAAAAAAAAAACATCAATTAGCTTTGAAAAATAAATACGAACAATGTATATACATATATATATAGCTATAAAATAGAATTTCACAAATTCAGTTCCAGGTGCTAATGAACATTTCTATCTCACTAAGCAATAAACTACATTTTCTGATTTGTGCTGATTAGAAGTGTGATTCAAGAGCTATTCAGTTTTGATAAAGTGTTATATTGAGCAAAAATCTACACTCACCATTCACATATGAAAAGTGGCATTTCAGTCTTACAAATGCAGACTGCATCAGATGCAATTATTTAATCAAATCTAGTTTTTTTTTTCAACAAAATGAAAGTCTTGAATCAGTAGAATATATTTTGTAAATTTAGGCAAAACAATTTTTTGGTTTCAAATAATATTATAATTGAAAATTAAGAAAAATGCAAGTATACTGGTCACAAACCTTGTTAGAGACAAACCCACAAAAGTCAAGAAAATATATTAAGGATTAACAAGTAATTTCATCGGAAATTATTGTTTAAAATTTCACAGATAGACAGTTAAAATTAGTTTCTTTGCTATGTATCAGCCATCATGTGAGAGGAAATGAAAAATAATTATACTTATGGGTAGCTTGTTAACTATGAGGTATTCTGAAATAAATGTACAATAATACTGCTGCTAATACAGACAACATCTAGCATTTTGTTGATACTGATAGTCAGTTACAAATCATGAAAAAATATCATATTTTTTCATATTTCTTTACAAGTTGAATATAAATTGGAAATTACAGTACTGTCTCAATTTTTGTGGTGAAAAAAGTATAAAACAACAGAAATTAATCACAATAGTACCCATTATTGTTAAATCAACACAACAAGTGTTATTTTCAGCCATCTTTCTTTTTTGTTTTTTCATCACTGTCACTACTTTCAATACTATGACTGGAGACAAGTGATAATCTGTGATAATCTCACAAAAAAATGAAATTATGTTCAACTGAGTAGAAATATTCGATGTCTATGTTCTATAAACAGTTCTCTGAATTACAACAGTAATACTGACTTTTTCTCAAGAACAATACAATTAATATGAAAAGCATATTACAAAATGTTAAATATGTTTAGAAAGGACCATGACAATTAAAAATACTAACAAAAGCCATCACAATATGTTGATTTTTTTCATTCCAAGGACACTTTTTAATACATATGCAGCTTGACTGAACACTTTAAATGTACCTTTGAACTAAGATGGCAAAAATTACAATTTATCTTCCAATTTTCTTCATTTAATTACAAGACATTTACATATGACTTAAATTTCTTTCTATAATTTTTTTTTATTCTCTTACAATAAATTTTATAAAAACCATTAAAGTGTTTAAAGTATTAATCATTAACAAGCAAAATTAAAATCTATTGCATCTTGCATTGATCAAGATTATTAAGTAGGTTGTCCAGAAAGTAAGAACCTTTTACACATCGCATGCACACATCTTCAGTCACAACAATGGGTCAAGGCCAGTTAGTCTCAGTTGTTGTTCTGCTAGCACTACACAAAATTTCATAGCTGTAATGTGACACAGTGATTTTCATGTGTTTATAATGTCTAAAAAAAACTGAAAATCCTGCCGACTGTAAGGTACAATCGGCAGCATGTTTTTGAATATGCAAGAAGTTTATCCTGTGTAAATTCACTGTAAAATTATTCGCTGTAAATGGTAAGAGTATAATGAATGAAGGAAATGTTGTCATTTATTTATGGCAAGGTGAACATCTGTTCATGGCAGGCAATACTCAGAACGCCTTACTCTCATTATTGAACAGCTGAAAGAGCTGTTTTTGATAATTTGGTGTACAGTCCAGATCTTGCTCCAAGCAGTTTCCACCTGTTTACAAATTTGAAGGGAGTTTCTTGGAGGGAACTGCTATAAAAATGAGAACAATGTCAAGTCAGCTGTTTGTGAGTGGCTTAATAGACTGGCGGCATACTTCTTTGATAACAACATTCAAAAAATAGTGCCACAATTCAATAAATGCTTGGACCTGATTATGTGGAAAAATAGCTTTAAAAATGTAAATTATGATCATTACATTAAAGTTAAAATTAATTTGTTATTAAAAAAAAAAAAAACTGTTTTTACTTTCTGTACAAGCTTCATGTGAATTAATAACACAAATATATCTACTTTTTTTAACTTCTTTGAATAAGTTTAATATTTCAGATATAATAGTATCTTCAAGGTCATTGGGTTAAAAAAAAATTCATGAAATGATGAATTATATATATAAAATTCATAAGCCAAACTATGGGGAATAATGCAATTGAAAAATGCAAATGTAACCTATTACGTCTTTTAGAAAACAAAATACCGTATTCTTATTCTTACTCTATTATATAAGGTACTACTCCTTTTTTTTAAACTAAATTCAAAAGCCTACTATGAGAAATTAAAAAATAAAATAATGCTTCAGACAAGTTAAATATAACAAAATGAAAAATAATGAAAGAACATTAATGCAATATCAAAACAGACATGTTCATAAATTTAATGTTTTAGTCTCCATGCTATTTTCTTTTGAAAAGTATTCATAAAGTTTTTTATCAAAATAAATAAATAAGAATTTATAAGAGTTTTCTTTCTCTAAGGCAAGATGGTAAACTTGTAATACTATCAACTTCATTCATTTGACTTAAATCTGTCTCTCAAACCATCCAATTTATTCAAAATATTTCCAGTATTATATCATTTCTGAACAAAACTCATATTTTTCCACTGTAGTTTCTTTAACAATGGCCTTATTTAAAAAAATATATAAACTTTTAAAAATTTATAAAGAAAAGAAATGTATTTTAAAATTTTAGTATATTTTAGTATATTCTTTTATATATTTTTTTTATCTGACATACATATTTAATCACAACTATATTTTGGCATAGTCTTTCAAATTCTGAAGTAGAATAATTATGTTCCAGTTCATCAAAATGTCAACTGCCAGTTTCTCGTAATAAAAGCTATAATGTTTGCAACAGAACCTCTAGTATTCATTATTTTCATATTTGTCTACTATTACAGGGGGGAAAAAAAAACATAACTATTCATATTCAGATAGATGACAAATTATGAAAGAGGATCAGTTAAAGAGAATTTACCGGAATATGTATGAATCTATGGAAAAGTAAATTTTTATTAAACAAAAATTATGTTATTATATAGTACTGTAAATATATATCTTTGTTTTATAACAATACACACTACTTTTATAGGAAAAGTGGATTAAAAGCTTCCTGGATATACTGATGAAAATATGGATAAAACATAAAAAAAATTACATAAAAAGATAATATGAACTCGTTGTGATGCATAAGCAGTGTCAGTTTTCTGAACATAATGGAAGCTTAAATTGGTATAGCTTAATTTGATATGACTGTAAACAACGATTTATGATTAAGCTTATTTAAACAGATAAAATACACATTTATTTAATCCACACAAAAAAGAAACAAATAGATTTTGCACATTAATCAGTTAATCTATATTTAATCTTTCATTACAATACAGTTATTTGTGCAAGATCATTTTATCTTTTATTAAACCACTATATAAATTACAGACTTAATAATTTCATACATTTTACAGTTAAATCTCTTACAAGATTAACTTAAATCAGTAATTTTTTTTTTAATCTACTTACACCTCGCATCATTAAGCATTAGTCTGAAAGATTACAAGATTTACAAACTTTAATAGATCTACAAACTTGTCATAAAAACAAGTTTGAAAGGTTTCATTCTACCTAACTGCAGTCACCTGAGATGCATTTTTTACAAAAAAATTTACTCTTTTTATCTGCTTATCTTCTATACAATTGCATAGTCTAAGAGATGCTTCATAATTCTGTTACAATGCTAGTGATAGTTCTGTAATTTACTTTGTTCATGGTGCAATTGTTTGTTTGCCGCATGGGCTTACATTTTTTTTAAACCAACACGTGCAATCTATACAGTAAATAGAAGGGGCATGAGGCTATTTGCAAAGGATTGTGTTGATTAAATGCTCCGGAATAATTGTATCAGATTTGTTTTTGTTTAAAATATTATTTTTTAAACTTTTTAATAAATTTAAATAAGAGCAATAATATATCTTTAATAAATTTATTGATCTGTGGGGATAAAAAGGAAAACATTGAAAAGGATCAGAACTGTGTTAAAAAATCACAACTCAAGAAACACCTAAATGTTCAGGATTTTGATGAATTTCGTTGTAAACGTTTCTGTTGTTATTCGTATGCTAAATTCATAAACGTTATTTAGTTATATTTGTGTAATAAACCAAATTCATTTCATTAATAAAGTACTGAGAAATTTCTTTTTGTTGGCTTCAAAAGTCCAATTTTTTAATTTTTTTGAAGTAAATTCCAACATTGCTGTCTTGATCCTAACAGTTCAGCTTGATTTTTTTGATAAATTTAAATCTCTAACCAAGGCATTTAATTCACCATGTGAAATACAATGTGGCTTATTGGAAGATAATTTAAAATCAAAATCATTGTCTTCTTCAGTACTGCGTGACTATTCATCGCTGCTTACAAAACATACATTCACAGCTGACTTAGGAACTGGCATAATTTCACTGTGAGGTACAAGCCTGCGTAGAGTGGGAGAAGAAAGGGCGATTATCAAAATAATAAAAAGAAGAAAATGCAGTTGCTTGGGACACTGGCTGAGATGTGACTGCCTGTTGGTGAAGGCATTGGAGGGATGTGTAACAAGGAGGAAAGCAAGAGGTCGGAGATGAATGAAAATGGTGACAATATAAAAAGGGAAGGAAGTTACTATAAAATGAAACGGATGGCACAGAATCGAACAGAATGGAGGGCGGCCATGTGAAAACCTGCCTTTGGGCAGAACACTAATTTCTTATTATTTCTTTATTTACTCTATGAAGTTAAATATTTATCAGACAGGTGATTTTTTTTAGTTTTAGTGATAAGTTTTAGCTTGTATAAAATAATTGATAATTATTTCATATATAAGCCTAGCAATGTGGGATTAAGGGGGGATGATATTAATTCATATCTAAAAAAAAATCATATGTTCTTCTTTCCTTTGTATCAATAAAATTGAAAACTTTAATTATGAGCTCTCTATTACAAATGCTCCTCTGTTAATAAACACAAATAAATTATCTAAAAAAAGTTTTAATGAAATACTCTCCAACAAACAATTAATAATATTGTATTTGTATTTTCAGAAAAAGAATGAAATTATATTTTTAATCTAATTACAATACGTTCATGCATGCACGCACACCACTGTTTATAGTAAAGTAAATGAATTCTACTGGTTGGTAAAGGGTAAATGAAACAGAAATAACCAATTTGCTGCTCTTTACTACAGAGTTAAAGTTAACAAAATTAATAAAAATTACACTTTTTTCCCTACATAAAAATTAAAATTCTGGGATATTTTACAATATCTCAGAATTTTATGTTAATTAATCTCTTTTGCATTTAAAATTTAGGATAAGACTGATTGATTTGTGTTTATTAGCCACAAAATATTTTAAAAAAATAAATGATAGAAAATATTATTTATTTTAGTAACTGTAGAATTATTTCATTAAACATGTATTATTATTATTTTTTTTTTTTTTTTTACCGGCACATTTAAATAATAGGGTGATCTTTGTTCCATTCCCTTGAAAGTTTATGTAAATAAATAAATATGTATTATATATATATATTTTTTTTTTTACACAGCACATTTAACAAGATAGATTAGTCAGTTCTTTTATGATACATAATTTTCTTTAAATTTTAAAAGGGAGATTTATTAGGTACATTTCAAATTTTAATATTTCAACAAACAGATATTTAACTAAACTATATCTACCTAGTTTCATTACATAAAAAAAGTAAAAGGTATATCTTTTATTTATATAACTAACATACACATAAGCTTTTGTTTTTGTATAACTTTACTTTAATAAAATTTTTTTATTGGTTCATGATTCTGTATAAATTTTTATACACTTGGTTAATACATAAAATGTACCATTATATTTCTTATGACCTAAGCAGTTTCACAACAAATGTAATGTCTCAAGAAGAATCCTGGAAATCAAAGTATAGATAAACAGTCTAAAACTGATGTTTTATTTAATAAAATGGTTCCAGTTGATCGCTATAGTAAAAAACAAGTAGATTGAAATTTTCACATCGCAGTGTTGTCATTTATAGTTGACAAATACCATACTGCTAAAAATTTAATTAAAAAAAAAAAAAACCAATTTGTTTTCTCACCTCCAACAGGGGAGCCAGTATATGGTGCAGCCAGAGGAGAACCAAGACCATGCAATGGAGTGAATGGTGATGCGAGGACACCTTGCCCACCTTTAATAACAAAACAATTAACTACAACATATAAGTTAAAAACCTGAAACTTTTTTTATACAAATAAATATACTATAGTATGGTCTAATTGAATGGTTTAGAGTTTGCAGTTGGATACTAACTAGTGCCACAGAATTCTGGATCAGGTAAGGTTGTTGTTCTTTTACAAACTTTGTACCTGTTCTCATGTGGAAATTTTATTAAAGAAAATGTTTGTTACATCATGTACCTAAACCAGCCAACACAGAATTAATTGTGGACTGAACAAACATCTACTTCCTGGAGGAGACGACATTGAGTCTTCCTCATACTGTGATTCCTCCAAAGTTAGATCATCCTTTCTCACCGACCATCCCTTTTCCTAAACGTTGTCCCTTTTTACCTAAAACTGTAGTGCCCGAGTCGATAAACTCTTCCTTGTTGAAAGGAACTATAAGACTGCTCTTATCTGATAGAAGGATCTCTGAACCAACTCAAGGACTCCCTTTTCTATGGTTATGATTGCTCAATAAACTTAGTGCTTAAGTGCTTATTAGGTAAAAGGAGAACCCACAATCACTGTTAAAATACAAAAAAAAAATCCCCTACAAAATTTTATCATCCAACATGTAAAAGCCTAGGTAAATGATTTTATCATATCTTGCATTGAGAAAGGATGATTACATTTTTTTTTCTCTTTGAAGCACATACAACAAAGCATACCAATTCAATAATGGTCCAAAATACACATGTAATAAAAATTATATAACTATTAAGCGATAATAATTGTTAAAAGTCAGTTAAAATTAGACACTATGTTCCTGACAGGACTACTGATTTATTCAGATGTTTTTTCTCTAATTACTTATATTGTACAGTATTTTAAACCAATTTACTTCTTACAGTAAACATTTCTTAATAAAAAATAAAATTTTCACTGTCTAATAAATATTTTTCAATAACTTTTTATGATAAAATCCATTGTTATGCTTTTTGTTTCTTATCTTACAAAACATATATTTATTTATCAATTTATTTTTTGGCTGATGAAAAAACGCTTGTAGCATATGAAGTTTGCCATGCCTGACCGGGATTAAAACCCAGGGACCTCTGGATGAAAGACTGAGGCATTACCACTCCACCATAGAAATTGGTATATTTTAAATCTTATAAAATGAACAAAAAAAGAAATTAACATACATTACAGAAGACAAGTAAAGTAATAAACACATGAGGTGTATTGATCATGAACTGGGTAACTGAAATGAAATAGGTTAACCAAATTATATTACGAGGTTAATTAACTTCGTAAAATAATATATAATTCTTAATATAGTCTATTTTGAATTTATTAAAGCACTATGATGTCTATAAGATATTACTGCCAGTACCATAATTTTTGCTTCATTACATCAAAATGATCAGAAGATAAAGAATTTCAAGAGAGTACGTTATTTGTATTTTTCATGTAGCATCTATTGGCAATATTTTAAATTATTTTCAAATTGTAATAATCAACTTAAAAATACAATGTAAGTTGAATTCTAAAAAGCAGATGCGTACATTATAGTGGCATGTAAGACTCATCAAAGAAGCTTTAAGTTGTCTGAATTCATAGCAAGTCTCAATCGTCAAAGTAAGCAATTTGGTTAATACATTAAAAAAATCAAAACAAAAAATTAAATAAAGAAAATGATTACCAGGTAAACGAGCATGTTCTCCATGTGAAAGACTACGACGAGCAGCCTGTAAAGCAGGAGTACCCCCGCCAGCAAGTAAAAGTTGCGGTAAAAGTTGATCTGATAAAGCAACTCCATCCAAACCAGTCTCACCATTTGGAAGCGATGGATTAGTATAATCACGCGATTTATCATTATTGTATTTAACATTCAAACTTGACAATTTTGAATACTCTATACGAAGTGTACAGCATGAATTATAAATGTTTTGTCCATCCAAAGACTGTAACATAAAAATTAACATTGGTTTTTTTAGAGTTAACATAAGTACATTCCTTTAATTAAAAAAAATATCTAATAAGGTCGTTCATAACCATCTCTATAAATAAATATTATTTTAATTTCTTATAATTCAAAAATAAAATAAAGCGTAAGGAAGAAGATAAGAAATGAAAGATAAACAAAAGAAATGAAATCAAAAGGAAGGGAAGTAAAAGAAAAAAGTATCTTTAGTTTAAAATATACAAAATGTTTGTTATTATAAAAGAAAATAAGTATCTTTAGTTTAAAATATACAAAATGTTTGTTATTAAAAAATAAAAAACAAAAAAATTGGTTTAATAAGGAGTTAAAATAATCAGTTACAAAATCATAGCTCTTTTACCAATTATGAAATAAACGTTAATAAAAATTACTGACAAAAATAGAAGATTATAATTATTAAAAAAATTGTGATAACAAATGAGAAAATAATCAAAAAGAAATATTTTGTTATTTCGTAAACAATAAGATGCATCTTTCATTCGAAGCAAAAATATATATGGGTTCTGCAGAAATTAGTACCCATTTTATTTATGAATCACATACTCTCTAACAATTTCTTCAGTTTCATGAAAAAGTAGAAATTAGTAAAATCCAAATCTGAACTGTGGATTAGATGATCAAACTCTTTCAATCTGAAAGTTCAAAGAATCGTAATGTTTGGCAGTGTAGGGCCACAATGAAAGTTTGATAACTAAACCTTGTTTTGAGAAACTAATCAGGTTATACAAATATAAATTCAGCATATAAGAGTAATATCCCATTACTTTAGGCTAAGTCACTTCTACATGCAAGTGCAATTATTACTTTATTCGTAAAATAATGTTCTGTAAGCTATCACTTGTCACGTGCCATGGCATGCTCATGGTGAGCAATTAAAATTTTGTTGAGTATTTATTATTGATTTTTAATAATGATAACATCATTTGTAATGCTTCACAACATTACTCAGTGAAATGAAGAAAAGTATTTCAGTCTATGTTATTGTGCTACTCTGCACAGTACAGTACAGTTTTATAGTTCATTTTTATAACAGTTTTATTCAGTGTTATTGTCGTTAATTTTATTACTCTATGTTTTTGTGCCAATCAGGTTTTAACAGTGAGTGATTCTGTTTGAAACATAAATTGGGAATACCCTTAAGTAGTTCAGAAAAAAAATAAACAGCAATGTATATATATATATATATATATATATATAAGCTTAAAACAAGAGAACCTTGAGACTGCAGCCAGAGTGCAACCTAGGAGTTAGCGAAAGAACAATTTTTAATATAATAAAGAAACACAATATTTATCGTAAACCTGTTAGCCCTAAAATTACTCAAAAGCATGTGAAAACAACTGAATGAAAAGTTGGACAATTTTACTACAACCGCTAACAGAAAAAAATTTATTCGTTTTATTTCAATTACATGCTTAAAACGCTTCCTACTTGGAAAAAATATTAAATTCCATTAATACCAATTCCGAATAGCTGATTTTTTTCTAGAAGTACATTGCATCATGTTTTAAAATTACTGAATTTTCGTTTCATGTCCAGAAAAAAATAATTCATTATTGATTGAATGCAAACATATTATTGCATGGTATAGGGAATCCTTAAGAGAGATTAAATGATTTCATGAAGAAGGTAAGATAATTTATTATCTAGATACAACTTGGGTTATTGCAGAGCAAATACAGTAAAACGTATGTAACAGAAATAGAAAGTATGAAATAGAGTGCAAAAAACACTTTTATTAAAGGTTTGTTAACTGGGGGTGAAAACCCCGGCTGGAAAAGGTAAACAATTAATAGTAACGCATGTTGGGAATGAAAATGAATTTTAAGAACAGTGATTCATGGGTACTGCAGATCGTCCCAAGAGTATCACAATGGAATGAATGGTGACAATTTTTTACAGTGATTTAAAAAAATTGTCGAAATTGTTGTTGAAGGATCATCTTTCATAGTAATGAATAATGATGCGCCTTACCATTGCCTGAAAAATGAAATAATTCCATACACTTCAATCTGAAAATCGGAAATTGCCAAATGATTAAAATTGTGCACACCAAAGACATGTTAAAAATAGAATTTTTAAAAATACTAAAATCAGTTAAAAAAAATATATATTCATTATCAAGCAGATAAAACCGCAAAATCAGAATATTGTGTCATGTTTTGTCTCCATTCATACAATTGTAATTTTAATCTGATAGAACTGATATGGGCATAAGTAGGCTACACTGAAAGTAAGAACACAATATTTAAGCTAGGTGATGTAAAAAATTTATTGAGAGAAGGTGTGAATAGAGTAGACTGAGTAGTAGAGTGTGAATAGAAGAAAAACAAGCATGGGAAACTGTGCGTGAAAATATTATTGAAAAAACAGGACTAAATTTGGGAAATGACGACAATAGTTCAACACAGACAGCAGCTTAGTGGATTGAAGAAATATTGAGCTTAGAAATATTTGTTCTGTTTTTTCCACCATTGGTGTATATAGTAACATCTTTAGATGTTACTATATAAACCAATGGTAGTTTGCCTTTGTAGTTATTATATGCCAATATTATTCAATTATTACGATTTAAGTAATCGCAGTTTAGATATTGATTATTTTAGGATGGAATGATCATCCTGTTTTGGTATAAATATAATTACCTTTGATATAATGATTTGGCATAAAATAACCCTGTATTGTATTAATAAAGTTAACTAGCTAAAACATAAACACTATTTAATACCTATTAAAAAAAATGATGTAATGTCAAGTACTAATGTGAAACTGTGGGTAATACTGCTTCTCTTCTAATTTTATTCTGAACTAAAACGACACGATTTATTTTAAACTTTCCTAACAGTAAAAAACTGAAGTACTCTATAATATTTATAATATAAATTAAAACTGAAAACAGGCAACTGTAATCTAAATTATTATCTATTTTTAAAAGAATAATACGCAGTATTAGATTAAATTTTTATGCTACAAACAACAAATTCAAAGTAAAGAGTATAATTTTAATGGCATAAGATATAAAGCAATACTGTATGAGTTTGGTTTAACATCTACTATGCCGGAAATGTTTTTAAATAAATTATTTTCTAATAACAACAAAGCAAAATAGCTGTTAATTAAGTAAGTAGCATCCTTAAAGCTGAACATGTCAACAGTCAATGATGATCAATGAACCAGTTCTGTAAATCAACGAAGTTAAGAACAGTGGCTGCAGCACACTGCACACTCTTACCTTAGATAATAACCGAAGAAATTAATTTCATGCAGAAAAAGAGTACATGGAAATGATTTCTGTTTCAAAGCGGAGCACATTTAATTCTTTATTCTGTGAAATCAATTTTCCAAAGGTTTCAGGTTGTATTATTAGTAGGCAAAAAACCATTATCCTAAAACAGAAACATTCTTTTTCTCTGTTACACACTACCTACTTTTTAGTATAATCATTCATTTATTTTCAAATCTATAGTATAAAATATTTATAGTTCACTGTTTTAAAGAAAAGATTAAAGAAAGTTCGACTTTTGGATCCAAAAAATCATTATCATCAATTTACTGGTGTCTGATCAAGTTTTGAATTTTTCATAACTGTAAAAATACAATGCTTTCAATCTACAGTGCGTTTTTTTGCTTCAATTTCACTAATTTACTTAAAAAACAAATGAATGAACACCGGAACCATGAAGAGTACAAATAATAATGAGGAAAAACATTACAGTAAATTTTATAACACAGAATAATAAAAAGTATAATTAAGCAAAGAAATTTTAATTTATAATAAAAATTAGTACAAAATGAAATAAAGAAAGAAAAACAGACATTTAAAAAGAGAAAATATTTTTATTAATAAAAAGCTAATTACGATTCTTTTATAATGTATTGTACTTATTTTAATACAACAAAACAGAAATTCTTTATATTTAATAAAATAAAATAATATAAAAAAGAGGAAATTTCTATGCAATAAAGAAACACTAATAAGTATTATATCCTAATTACTTTTTATTTGTTTAATTAGAGAATAAAATGAATTTTGTTAAGAATCAAGAATTATAAAAAGAATGAAACATAATGAAAATTATAATTTTGAAGAAATTATTAAAAAAAACTAAACAAAACGATGAAACAAAAACACAGAACAACGAGCAGATTTTAGGTATAAAGTAATAATGCGAAGTGGAAGTAAATGCTTCTATGTGTGTACGTGTGTGTTTTACATGTAACAATGAACAATAGTGAAAAAAGGGTTTAAATTAAAACAGAAAATGTACAAAGGGTAAAAGAATGGGTTTAAAGGTGGAACTAGAGTGTGAGAGAGAGAGAGAGAGAGCGAGAGAGAGAGAGATAGCTAGATATTCACTAACAGAAAAGTGTAAAAAGATGAAAAATGAGTTGTAAAAGGCGAGTTGAGGAAAAAGGAGAGGAGGTTGGAAATGAGCTAAAATAAGGCAAAAAAAGTCTCAGTTAAAGAAGAGAGGGGGAAGTAATCATATGAACTTAGCCGCCGGTGGGAAAAGGCTTCCTGTCCACAATGATGTCACAAAAGAATGGACTTCTACATGTAATTTTGTTAAAGAGAGCAAGAGAAACAGAACCATTTAGCTCTACCCAACCACTTATGCATTCTCATTCACATTTTCATCGCAAATATATTAAAAAAAAAATGAACAATTTATGTAAACTGTAATAAGTAAATAAAAACATTAGGGTTTCAACTCTTTCTCCCTATTATAATATAAACACCAAAGTAGAATGCCCTTTAAAAAAAATAAATAAATAATCCGACCTAAATCTAAACCAGCTTAAAGTATGGCCCCAAAATAAAAAATTGCTGATGAATTTGTTTTATATGATGATCAACAACAAAAATCAAAAAACAAATTTTGTTTGTTTCATGTTAAAATTATTTTTAAAGTAAAATAAATAAGATTACAAAATGAAAGAATTTTATTATCAAAAATCCTTTCAGGAATACATGACTACAGTGAATACAGGTACAATATAAAAAATATCACAGTACTAGACAGGGAAACAATTTTAAGAAAAATACATCTGTTCAGAAAATAACCAAACTACACAGATTATTGGTCCTTGTCTCCCCTTACTACTCTCCTCTCCTATTCACACACGTTTCCCAGTGTTCCACTTCACAAAGCAGTTCTGAACCTGGAAAGTTTCATTTGAAATGGCCTTTATGATCCATGACAAACTTGTTTAATGTAATCAATAGTCTCAAAACAGCGTCATTTCATCACTGATTTTAATTTCAGAAATAAGAAAAAATCACAAGGAGGTAGGTCTGGTGAGAAAGGAGAGCAGTCATCTGATTTTTGGCACAAAACTGAGTGTGCAGGTGTATAATCGTGGTGAAGGAACCGTGAGTTGTCTCGCCACTACTCTTGTCTCTTTTTATGGAATTTTTCACGTAACCAATGTAAAATACCTTGATAATACATATGGTTCACTGTTTCAACTTGAGGCAAAAATTCAAAATGCACAATTCCATTACAATTAATAAAAAAGAAAAAAAACAGAGACCATCGCTTTGACATCGGATTGAGACTGGTGTGCTTTCTTGTGGTGTGGTGATTCTTTGTCAATCCATTGCGATGACTGAACTTTTGTCTTGTTGCAGTTATCGGCCCAGCTTTTGTCTCCTGTTATGATCCTTTGCATGAATTTTTCATCGTCATCAGCTTGTTCAAGAAGTTGCTGGCAAACAACCACTGGAAGTTCTTTCTGCTGTTCAGTCATCAAACAAGAAAAAATTTGCTGCAACTTGACGTACGTTCAATTTATCAGTCACGGCATGATCCAATCAAGATGCTAACTTCTACTGCAAGTTCTCTGATAGTCAATCAGAAATTTACATGCACCAGATCATTGATTTTCTGAATGTGGATGTCATCCGTTGAAGTCAAAGGCCTTCCTGGTTGAGGGTCATCTTTGATTGACTGACGACTACTTTTAAATCATGAAAACCATTTTTAACATTGAGTACAACCCAGAGCATCATAACATCATCTCCATATGCTTGTTTCAAAAACTGAAACATTTCTATGAAAGTTTTCCCAGTTTCACGTGAAAACTTTACATTGTATCATTGATTCCCAAAAATGCACAACAAAAATTCAATCCTTTAACATATTGCACTCAAATAACAATAACAGGAAAACTAAATGAGATATCAACAATTCAAAACCAAGTGGTTGCAAAGGAGATTATGCCGAACACAGTGCTGCCAATTGCACATCATTAAATATCTTCATTGAAGTGTAATTAAAAATGTTCGGTTATTTTGTGTACAGACATTGTATATGACCCATAATATTATTCTATGGTTTCATGAAGCAACAAACTATAACAAATAGTCACGATTTCGGCCTCATATTGGAAATTCTTCTTTCATTCAACCCTTTTTTCCTTTCCATGAATTATAATACTATATATACAATGTTAAACATACATTTTAAATGAAAAAAATATATTTCTTATTTTTACAGAAGAATGTAATTTTTTTACAGAAAATATTTTTTTTATTTTTAGGAAAAATGACTGCCATATTAAAATAGATATTAGTAAGAAAGATACTTAAACAACAGATAAAACTTATTCTTTAATACTAATTTTTTGTATAATCTTATATTGAAGTAATACAACAATGAAACTGCATTACCAAGAAAACATGCAAAATCAACAGGGTACTTTTTATGTATAAATTTCTGCTCTCTTACAGGCTTTCTTCGAATAGATGACAACACAAAAAAGAACAAGTTTTAATATGGTGTAAAATTCAATTTTATACTGCATTGATCCAATTGATTTTGTAAGAATATTAATTTTATAAATTATTTAGTGAAAATGTGCAGAAATTCAATAAAGTGAAAGTAAAAAATTTTGAAAATTGCGAAAAATTCTACGGAATTTAATTTTATGCAAACCTGAAAATTAGAAACAGAAATAGCAAACAAGTGGTGAAGAGAAAAAAATAAAATCTAAACTTATCAAATTGAATCAATGTATATTGAAACTATTTGCACTAACACTTGATGAAAATGTTTAATTTGGTATGTTTTTAAATAGAGAGATAAAGTTGAAGAATTATTACTGAACTAAAATTGATTAATTTTAGAACTTAACATTAATGTTGCAATGGTTTTAAAGAAGTAGACATATTTGTTTTATCTCTAACAATGAAACATAGATATTGTAGACAGTGTATAATAGTAGATTTTTTATTTTCTATGAACCCGTTAACACATACATTTTTTACAAAAATAAAATGGTGGGCCTTGAGACACATTTTTTAACAAGTATTGAATGACTATGAATAAATATTTAGTATTTTTATTGATTAAATGCTATTATTAATCAAATTATTGTTGAAGATAATTTTCTTATTTCACAATATGTTTCTTGAAAATGGACAACTATCAGAATAATTTATTTATAAAAAGGAAAATAAATCTTTCTTTCAATAAGTAAATTACATGAAATGCCCAAAATAAGCAAAAATTTTTTTTTCTCGTTATATAAAAAGAAAACTGTTAATTGAATTTCAATTTTATTTGGTTTTTTTATTAATAAAGAAACATAACCTTAAACATTGTACTTTATTGATAGTGGAATTTGGCGTATATTTCATTTGTTGCATTGCAGACATCTAAACAATAGTCTTGTTCCTTTTTTTAAGCAATGGTAAGTCAATAAGACATGGTGATACTTTGTTAAACAATAGTCAATGATTTAAATTTATGCAAGCCAAAAAGAAAGACTTAAGTTTCTACTAAATTGTTCATATCTTCACTTAGAAACATCATTTGTTGCATCTCCATTGCTGATTATATGTGCACACATTTGAAGCCCATTGCAAAATTATTTGAATTACTTTTCAAAGCAATCATAACTTAACTACCGATTGTTTTATTTCAGGAGTTAAAAACTCATACAACTTACGGTTAACTTATTTTTAATACAAGTCCTTTTCTCTCAATAATAAAATAAATAATCATTATAATAATTGTACTTTTGTTGTTTTATGTCAGTTATTTTATTATTTCAATTTTATTGTTCCTACCAAGATGCCAAGCCAATTGTTAGGAAAAGATTACCAAAAAGCTAAGTTAAAAAATAGTAAAGTAATATAACACCATTCTTCATGGCTTGATAAAGAAGACTGTTAAAAATTCTAACTGATCAGAAAAAACATGTTAATTATTAATAATACTAACCAATTTAGCAGACTGTGCTGTCACAACATCAGGATATTGTATCAGAACTTGGAATGAACCTGAAAGAAAAAACAAATGAGTGATAAAAAAAAAACTGAAAGGAAACAATGTTAATGAGCCTCAATAATTTTATTTAAACTCAATAAAAGAGTGGACAAAATAAAATGAACAAGAAAGTATCCAATCGTCAACAGAAAATAATAAAAAATAAACACCTATTACAAAATAAAACCAATAAAAAGAATATCTTTTATCCTTGCCATAACCGCACTTCATACATCTAGCCTCCAAAGTTATTAAATAATGAAAATTATTACAAATATTAATTTAATTCATCCCTTAACAAGTCGGAGCAATATATTTATAATATTATTTTATTAAAAAAGATTTACATTAATTTGTTTCTTTACAATGCATGTCCCAGCTTTTCTTTTGGCTGCGACTCATGAAAGCAAAGAAATAAAGAGACATCAGCTATTTTCTCTGAGAATAATAATGTTTATTACGCAGTCAATAACTACGGTAAACAAAGTGAAGGTATGAAATGTAGGGCTGAATATATCCCATACTTCAGTGGGCTTAGCATACAGACGTGCAACAGAATTCAGGTCACTGATGAAGGCAACAGGAAACCACTAAACTTTCCATTTTCCCTAGCAGGCCTGGATAGAACTTGTTATTCTTGAGAATGGCTATACCATTTTTAAGAGTGAATTGTGTCTCGTATAAAGTCTTCTAAAACCATTATAGATGTGGGACTTAACATGCTCAATTTAATTCTTATATAAAAAAATTCAAGTGAATTAAAACAAAGCTGCAATGAAGAGTATATTTTTTTCAACTTTTTAAAAATGTTTATTGTTTATAGTCAGTAACTATATACAGTCGAAGGTATATAATTTTTAACTCTTTGAAGTCTCAAAGAGTTAAAAATTACAAATAATTCTAGGTGTGATACTGTACGTCAATTTTTATTACTTTATTTTTAAAACTCACTTATTTTTAATTGTTTTTAGTTTTATCTTTATTTAATGACACGTATCTAAACACAAAATTTGTAAAACACTCATCGGACAGAAAAAGCGTATAAATTATTTCTTATACCAACAAATAAGAACCCGTTAAAGACTGTAAGAAGTAAATGGACTTTATTAAACATTATAATAAGGTGAAATGTGGCACTGACAGGGAATTGCAAGACTCCATTTGGCCAGCAATTTTGTTGGAATGTGGACACTAGCACATCATAATTGATAATGAATTACAAATAACTGGAAATTTGGCCAATTCATTAAGGACCTGCACAGTAACCTTTACTTCATTTTTCTATTAAAAAAACATTTATGTAATATAATGACTGATTAAAAACAGTGGCAAGTATGAACAAATTAAATATTACATGTAAATTAAATTTTTCACAGCATCGACCAACAGTAATTAAAAAAAAAACCTGGATGAGCTATAAATATATCATGACGATTACAAATGATCATTCTGATTTAAATTTATATGATTTTATTACTTTAAATTTTCCTTTGATTTTCTTAGTAATTTTAATGATTATAAAAATCACAAATGTTTATGTTACAATTTTATCTCAAAGAAATATGTACATTAGACATAACGTACATATCTCTTTTATATAATATATATGGTTTAGTTTTGTATAATACATATTTTTCCACATAATATATATTATAAAAGCATTTTCTTTAAATATAAACTTCACTACATGCTGACAACACATTTATACAACCTTATGCTTAAAATTAGAATCATTGTAATAAGGATAAAATCAAAACCTAAACCGACAACGATTGTTAACGTCTATATGCCTACAAGCGCCCATGATGATGATGAGGTAGAGTGTGTATACGAAGAGATTGATGAAGCAATTAAACACGTAAAAGGAGATGAAAATTTAATAATAGTTGGAGATTGGAATGCAAGCATTGGAAAAGGCAAGGAAGGAAATATAGTGGGTGAATACGGGATGGGCAAAAGGAATGAAAGAGGGGACCGACTTATAGAATTTTGCACGAAGTATAATTTAGTAATTGCCAACACCCAATTTAAAAATCATAATAGAAGAATATACACTTGGAAAAAGCCAGGCGATACTGGAAGGTATCAGATAGATTATATCATGGTTAAGCAAAGATTTAGAAATCAACTCGTTGACTGCAAAACTTACCCTGGAGCAGACATTGATAGCGACCATAATTTGGTGATAATGAAATGTAGATTGGGGTTTAAAAACCTGAAGAAAAGGTGTCAGATGAATCGGTGGAATTTAGAGAAGCTTGAGGAAGAGGAGGTAAAGAAGATTTTTGAGGAGGACATCGCAAGAGGTCTGAGTAAAAAAGATAAGGTAGAAAATGTAGAAGAAGAATGGGAGAATGTTAAAAAGGAAATTCTTAAATCAGCAGAAGCAAACTTAGGCGGAATAGAGAACTGGTAGAAAACCTTGGGTTTCAGACGATATATTGCAGCTGATGGATGAACGTAGAAAATATAAGAATGCTAGTGATGAAGAAAGTAAAAGGAACTATCGGCAATTAAGAAATGCTATAAACAGGAAGTGCAAACTGGCGAAAGAAGAGTGGATTAAAGAAAAGTGTTCAGAAGTGGAAAGAGAAATGAACATTGGTAAAATAGACGGAGCATACAGGAAAGTTAAGGAAAATTTTGGGGTACATAAATTAATCTAATAATGTGTTAAACAAAGATGGTACACCAATATATAATACGAAAGGTAAAGTCGATAGATGGGTGGAATATATTGAACAGTTATACGGAGGAAATGAATTAGAAAATGGTGTTATAGAGGAAGAAGAGGAAGTTGAGGAGGATGAAATGGGAGAAACAATACTGAGATCTGAATTTAAGAGAGCATTAAAAGATTTAAATGGCAGAAAGGCTCCTGGAATAGACGGAATACCTGTAGAATTACTGCGCAGTGCAGGTGAGGAAGCGATTGATAGATTATACAAACTGGTGTGTAATATTTATGAAAATGGGGAATTTCCATCAGACTTCAAAAAAAGTGTTATAGTTATGATACCAAAGAAAGCAGGGGCAGATAAATGTGAAGAATACAGAACAATTACTTTAACTAGTCATGCATCAAAAATCTTAACTAGAATTTTATACAGAAGAATTGAGAGGAGAGTGGAAGAAGTGTTAGGGACAAGGGAAGCAATTCTAGGCCTCAGATTAATAGTAGAAGGAAGATTAAAGAAAAACAAACCAACATACTTGGCGTTTATAGACCTAGAAAAGGCTTTCGATAACGTAGACTGGAATAAAATGTTCAGCATTTTACAAAAAATTAGGGTTCAAATACAGAGATAGAAGAACAATTGCTAACATGTACAGGAACCAAACAGCAACAATAACAATTGAAGAACATAAGAAAGAAGCCCTAATAAGAAAGGGAGTCCGACAAGGATGTTCCCTATCGCCGTTACTTTTTAATCTTTACATGGAACTAGCAGTTAATGATGTTAAAGAACAATTTAGATTCGGAGTAACAGTACAAGGTGAAAAGATAAAGATGCTACGATTTGCTGATGATATAGTAATTCTAGCCGAGAGTAGAAAGGATTTAGAAGAAACAATGAACGGCATAGATGAAGTCCTACGCAAAAACTATCGCATGAAAATAAACAAGAACAAAACAAAAGTAATGAAATGTAGTAGAAATAACATAGATGGACCGCTGAATGTGAAAATAGGAGGAGAAAAGATTATGGAGGTAGAAGAATTTTGTTATTTGGGAAGTAAAATTACTAAAGAGGACGAAGCAGGAGCGATATAAAATGCCGAATAGCACAAGCTAAACGAGCCTTCAGTAATAAATATAATTTGTTTACATCAAAAATGAATTTAAATGTCAGGAAAAGATTTTTGAAAGTGTATGTTTGGAGTGTCGCTTTATATGGAAGTGAAACTTGGACAATCGGAGTATCTGAGAAGAAAATATTAGAAGCTTTTGAAATGTGGTGCTATAGGAGAATGTTAAAAATCAGATGGGTGGATAAAGTGACAAATGAAGAGGTATTGCGGCAAATAGATGAAGAAAGTAGCATTTGGAAAAATATAGTTAAAAGAAGAGACAGACTTATAGGCCACATACTAAGGCATCCTGGAATATTCGCTTTAATATTGGAAGGACAGGTAGAAGGGAAAAATTGTGTAGGCAGGCCACGTTTGGAGTATGTAAAACAAATTGTTGGGGATGTAGGATGTAGAGAGTATACTGAAATGAAACGACTAGCACTAGATAGGGAATCTTGGAGAGCTGCATCAAACCAGTCAAATGACTGAAGACAAAAAAAAAAAAAAAATGCTTAAAATATAAATCTTATATCGATATACAAATAAACCCAGTTACACGATATAAGTAAACAAATACTACTGCAGGTCAACTAATTTAATTACCGAAATGGAATTTTATCCCATTTGACAAACTTAAAAGTTTTTTCTTAACTATGGAATATATTTACTCATTTACCTCCTATTATAGATCTTTCATCAATAGAAGTCAAATTGCATTCTTTCTTCCCTTTCTAAATTACTAGCGGCATGGAAATCACAGTGTGATTATTACTGTGCAATCACTTGTAATTTGGCTATCAATTTTAGCACATCATCCCCAAATACATAGTGGCACAGAGGAACAGGAAAATTTTTTTACGACACTGAACAATGACTCCTTACTGCTACAGCTTTCACAGCAATAATATTTTCTGGCATACATAAAGAAAATACACGCTCACTATGTTTTATTCCAAAGCTAAACCAGTCTCTTCAAAGTTACAAACCTAAGTATTAATTGCTGTGAAGGAACTTGACTGAGGGGCAGGATCTCATAGTGTCACAAAAACACTCTTTGTGCAGCTGTTACACAGTAAAACGCCCTTACGGCAACTGCACACTCTACACAATTCCACTGCTTCATCACAGCTAAATGTCCATTACTGTTCTACAGTTTAACATCTTTCTCCCACTTATGGTACACTTACAGGGCTACCGACATCAAAATCAAGATTTCCTGTTTCTCTGCACCACCCTATGGTATATGGCAGTTAAATTTACAGCCCCAAAAGGCTGCATAAAGTGTAGTCATGAAAGACAATCTGACAAATTGGTATGCGGCTGTTACCTAATGACATAGAGAAATCATCAAATGATATAAGGAATCCACAATATGATATAAGTCAGTCTGATATATCCCATAAGCAGACAGGAATTTTGGTAATTATGATATACAAATGAATACCATGGTATTAAAGTATTCTTGTTTACAACAGGGTAAGCGGAAAATCCCTTTATGCTAGTTATGAAATTATTAGGATAGTTACAGCTTACCTTCTATGGATCTAAAACATTTGTATGGGTTCCACCGTGTTCAAAGCACAGCTGTATGTGCCTCCATGTCTAGTTCTTCATTCACAACAGCATATCAGGGGTGATTATTTCAAATGCTGTTCGTTGATGTATCTGCGTTTTTAGAATTATGAGAATTGGCAGCAGTAGAGCCCAATTAAGCTGGATTATTACAACGTAAAGAGACTCCTGCCTATCCGTGGTAGAAACTTATTCTCAATAATAGATAACCGCTTATTCTTATCATACATTTTTCATATAATATTACACAGCGCACATAATCAGAGTGGATTATGTGACTTCATGAACTCCGTTTTTTTTTTGGTAGATAAATCAGCTTGTCCAATTCTGTGAAATTTGTACACTGCTAGGAATCCAGTAGTTCACATCTAATTACATGTAAACTAATATGTACAAATCTTTCTCATCAATTTTTAATTACCATAAATAATTGATAAAAAAAATTGAACTAATACAAGTACACATAAATAATTAATACTTACTATTCTTTGTAAAAGTCACTATTTTCAGCACCTTCCCAAAACGTGAAAATATCTGTAACAAACAGAAAAAAAGCATAAAGAAACAATAATCAAAGTTATCCAGTAATATAAATAAACATTTTATTCAGATCGGTGTATCAGGTATATGCATATACCTGTATAATGGAAAGGAATAAATAGGTGTGCTCTTTTACAAATAAAAAGTAACTTTCTGAAAATTTGCATTGTGGGATCAAGCTAAATCACACTATATAAAACAATCCATACTAAATGTGAAAATTAAAATATATGAAACAGTAGTATATAAACGAGAAGGTAACAAATAAATGAAATCAGTAAAATTTCTAAGGCCTTTCGCAGTTAATTATCAATACTGCAAGTCCGACCAGAAAATCCATTGATTAAAGTAAATAGGTCAAAATTTTTAATAAAACTTTTTTTTTCAAAATGTTAATTGGAAAATACATAAATACATATTATTTGATCATGTTAAACAAGAAGACAACAATCCCTGTATCAAATAAATTATTTAAATATTCATTAAAAGGATAATTAATTCAATTTTAAATAGTGGTAGATGATAATTTGGTTATTTATTAAGAATGTTGAAAACCATATTTCTCACAGTTTGAAGTACTATGCCGTATTATTAGAAAATAAATTTAATAACTGGTTATAAATATAATTCCTTAGTTTTTGAAAACAAATTTCCATATACTAATATTTATTTTGTTTCATAAAGATATAAAGTACATCTGTAGACTAAACATTAGTCAACTTGTTCATACTTACAAACATCAAACAGTACAGACAGGTGTAAAGGTGGTAATGATAATAATAAAATAAACTAATTAGCGATAAACTAGTCTTTTATTTTAAAACTCATCAATGAAATAACATTGTTTTACTCATTAAATAAAAGAAAGTCTATTAATTTAATAAAGCTCTTAATAAATTTTAAGTTAAATTTCCTTACTAATAAATATATTTAAAATAAAACTTTAAAAAGTTTCCATCCTCATAAAAAACAAAAAAAATAAATACTAGCTGATATGTAATGAAAAATGAAAATGACGATGATGATGATGGTAAAAAGAAAGAAAAAGAAGTGTTATTAAGAAAACTTTTAACAGTTTCATAAAAAAGGAAGAAAAAATATTATTAGATAAGGTAAGAAAAGAAAACGCAACTAGCTGATGAAGAAAAAGGCGTGAAGTTTAATAAAAAGCTAAAGGGAGAAAGAATAAAGTACAAGGTAAGAAAGGATGAGGAAAAGGCAAACAATAGTTGGACAGGCAGGTTACAATATTTTGATAAAAGAAAATATTTTTTAATTAATCTTTGTTAAACTTTACAGTAAACTACTACTCCGAGAAAAATATCTTGCTTGGAAAAATCTTCAGGAAATTTGCAAAAGCTTTAGTAACGCAGGTGTTATAATATATATACATACACACGCAGGCAAAAATATATATAAAGATTAATTATTTTTCAGAAGATGAAAACTGTGTGAAAACATCGCGAAAAAAATTAAAAAGTTGCAGCAAAAACCAAACACCGTAAAAAGCATCAGAGAAAACTTGTGAAAGCACCTGGTGAGAGAAGTTCCTGACTACACAATAATTTTCCATCCTCATATATATTTTTTACATCAGAAGAACTATAAACTGAACAGTCTAAAAACTTCAAAAACTTTACCATATAAATAACAACAAAAAAACAAAGTACTAACCTGATACCAAAAAGTATTTTTACAAACTTAACAGATGAAAAAAAATGCTGACTAAAATTAATCATAATTTCATATACCTATGATCTAGATCTAAAAAACTACATACTAATAAGTAGGCATGTAAACATTTACATTAAATGTTTCATCGCCCCCCCAAAAAAAAACTTTAAAACAGAAAATACATGAAAAGCTTTTTTTGACCTAACAAAAGAGGTTGGAATAATATGATCTCATCATGCTTTTAACTTTCCTCTTCAATAGACAGGTTAGCAAATGCAGATGGGTTGTTTGCAGACATCCATGGGGTTAAAATTCAACCTGTCTAAGATGAATTTAGCTAAACAATCGTTAGAATTAAAGGTCAACGTCTACTATGAAACTATCCTGGTATTAACATAATAAAATAATGCTAATGCACGACGATTACACAATAGTTTATCCAGCAATGAAAATGAACTTAAAAAAATCCAAACTGTTGCTGAAAAGTGAACCAGGAATGTTAAATGAGAGACCAATAAGCTTCATTGACATTAATAAACCGATTTTATTTTTATATTATGTAAAAACTTTGAAAATATAAAATGGTCAGAAAAATTCCATTAAACTACTTCCCACAAAGCAACTGGAAGGTCTCTGGATTAGACGGTAAAACTATCAAATTTACTTTGAGTAAAATACCCAAATCTGCTCAAATTAGTAAATTTAAGGGAAAAAAAATCATATAGATTTTAATAATACTTTTATTTCTATCTCATATAAATATAGTGCTTTAGATTATTTTTTGAAATAATTAATTTTAAAATAAAAATACCAAAAATCTTTAGTCATTAATAGATTACAATAATAAAATTATTAATTCACATCGGTGCTGTTATATCCAATTTCAAATAAAATAATAAACTTACAGGAAAAAAAGAAAAGAAAAAAGGGTAGACATAAAAACTTTTTTGAAGCCCAAATTGGAAATTGGGAGGAAAAAAGGTGTAAAGAATCAGTCGACCATATTTCTAATTGAAATATTGGATAGAGCATAGTGTCGACAGATATGGGAGTTTTTGTATGAGTGTGTGGGTGTATATATGAAGAGAGGCAAGGGATAACGGTTTCAGGTCGGTTATATCGAGGGAGAAACAGAAGTGAGGGAGGAGAATTTCCCAAGGGACTAAGGATATAAGTCCTTTTCGTTGTGTGAGCAACGTTAGTTTAGACCGGACCGGTCAGAAGGATATTGACACCCTGTTTTTGGACTCTTGGTTCATGTTACACTCATCAGATTGTTTGACCAACTCTACTTGTTTCTACTCGACGACTAACAAGTTATAATACTGCAAACCTGTCTTTAATATAATTCCTAAAGCTACTTATCAAGAGACCAACATCCCCCTCTCAATCCCTCTACCCAAATTTTCTGTCTCTTACTCTTGAGATTTACTTAGTACCATTCTCCTCCTCTCGATAGCTTTTATCTTAACTGTTAGTCAGTCGTATTAGCTTTTGATCTTCATTTTGTCCTCTCTAAGATTTCCTCGTAGAATTTATCTTATAAAGAGAAGATACTTTAAGTAAACAAGTCAAAAAGTATATAAGCTCTAAAGACACTGTAGTACGCACAGGGCTTTAACCTATCAAATACATAATCCTTATTATAGAGACAACTCCCTAAGTTACAAGTAATATGAGAGAGTATTAATGATACAATATGATAACATGTCAAGTTTACTTGCAGTTTTTTTACCAGAAACAGAAAATAAAAATTTAGCACATACATTATTTGAAACTTTAACTGCTGCGTAAATGAATTAACACTTTTCAATGGGGAGCTTTAAACTAACGGTGTTATAAAACCCTTTTTTTAAATGATACTAATAGTTTAATTTTCTATACAGTAAAAATAACACTCATCAATGAACTTTTAATTCCTAAAGTAAAAATGAAAGTTAATTAATTGCTTGGAAAAAAAGTTATTTTTTGGATCTAATTAATTTTACCAATCATTTTATCATTCTAGTAAAGCAAAGTAAAATTCTCAATTTACTTGAAACTTCAAAAGTTGAAAAGAAAAAAAATCACCTTCTTGATGAACGTTTTTAGATATTTAATAAGATCCAGTTGAGTTTATGTTTTTTAATCGATTAATTTACCACATAAGCAGAGAAATATACTCATGAAATATATTTGTTTAGTGTATAAGAAAAAATAATGTACAACTGGGATTTGAACCTGAGACCTTCAGGACAAACAATTGAAATACGATCACTCCAATAAATGAAAAAAGCCATAATTTTTCCTTGTTTCAAGAATAGCAGGGAATCCAATCGAACATTGTACACGCATTAAAAATTTGTGAGAAAGTAATTCCTAAGATATTCATCTTTTTTTTTCTTTATAAGTTATAATGAAATTATGTTTTATTTAATCTATTTGTTAAATATATTTTGATTTTATAGTATTCATAACTATTTTTAAAAAAAATTATAAGGGCTTTATAACTAAGTTAATTTGTAATTTTTATTCAATTCCTTTACAAAAACTTAATATTTGGAGAAATCATCG
Source organism: Lycorma delicatula (assembly GCF_047948215.1). Taxonomy (NCBI): domain Eukaryota; kingdom Metazoa; phylum Arthropoda; class Insecta; order Hemiptera; family Fulgoridae; genus Lycorma; species Lycorma delicatula. The sequence goes on from NC_134466.1 coordinate 66,397,978, forward strand.
TCAAATTTAAAATTATCAGCAAATTTCAATTTTTTTAAAAGGAAAACATTTAATAAAGAATTGGGGAAAAAAGTATTATTTTTTTAACATTTTAATATTTTTTTTTATTTAATTCATTTTTAATAAATAATTGATATCCCAACAATAAACGTATTAGTATGAAAAAAATTGTTTGTTAGAAAAATAAGGCACGAGATTCTGCATCTTGATAAAAATAAGAAAAGTAATATAAAAAAAATAACAAAGATAATACTACTAAAACTGAATTAAGGCTCTCACTTCAGAAATAAGTATTATATTTTTACATTAGTTTTTCAAGGTAATTTTCAAGCGAAGACTAGTGAAGACCATTATATATATATATATATATATCAATCCCCAATAATAATACAATGGCAAGTAAAGAGAAACTAAAAGTATGAAAAATATCTTAAAATCATTTAATATACTTAATTTTCCATTAAAAAAATATTTTTAGATTATCTAAATAAAAACTATACAGCAATATTAAAGGTACTACTTTTAAAAATAAAGTTATACATTTTGAAAAAAAAAAAGAAGGAATATGGTAGTACAGCGTTAGGAAAAAACAAGTTTGTGATAGGTAGGAAGAAATTTTTAAAAATTTTTTCATTCAAATGGTTTATGTGATCAGACAAAGCATATATCGATCTGAATAAGATAACCATAAAATCAAACCGATACATGCAAATCGATTGAATATCGACCTATTATTGTAAAGATTCTTCTTCATTACTATTCATTAATCTGCGTGCATAACTATTATAGTTATGTCACTAAGGGTACCCTGTTTTAGCCCTATGTTTCACAAATATGCAGTTTAATTACTACTGCAACAGCATAAAAAACTATATCAATTCTGTAAAACTTAAAAACGAAAAATCCAGTTTCATATATTATTCTGTTATCTATACACAAAAAAATGGGCAAAAGATTATTCTAAACGTTTGTAAGAAAAAATACAATAAAGATATAGATAAAAACATTAATTTTATATTGTAAATAGAAATAAGACTCTAATATGAAAAAATCATGATTAAAAATAAAGAACCAAATAATTTATTATGCAAAACAAGATTATTATAGTATTTTAAGTTATTAAAAAGCCAAGGTGTCAACCCATGATTATTTTTCATTAATTTAAGTTTAAAAATCTTGATTATGTCTGAAATTCACGGTATATTAATTGATTCTTTATCATATGAACGATATATTTAAAGTAAGTTGCTGCTTAGGTATTATGTAAATAGAATTAGAGCAATTAAATTAATATAAAAAATAAAAGTGCCAATAAAAATTGAAACAGAATGCAGATCAGAAGAATGAACACTTCCCAGTAGCAGTAGAGTCCGGCGGTAAACTAATGAACGAAAAACAACCTCCACTAAAATTCTTAACCCACCCTTTTCCATTATACGGTAATTCTTTATATCCTTTCCTTCTTATCTTACCTCATCCCATCTTTCCTTTTCTTAAATTCTCTTTTAAAAAGCTACACTCCTAGAGAGATTTATATTAATTATATTGCCATTGCCTTCTTCACAGACTATAACTCCCACACTTTCTAAACCATATTCACCACAATCTCCTTTTCTTTAACTTATATAAAGCCAACAACAATAGAAAATAGGGTAAAAGGGGAATGTATACTTACCACCACTTTCGGCTATTCTTTAGTCGGTGGAAGCATCAACCACACCCCCATTACAACAACCCCGTTTTCCTTTTTTCTTTTATGTTTTCTTTGCTTTACTAGTCCATCCCTAATTATTGTTTTAAAAGAGATAAACAAAGACCGTCTGCTTGCTTGCTTAGTATCCATTTTAAGCACCCTTCCTCATACACCTCCTTACATCTATCTTACTTACTCTTTATTCATTTCATCATTCCCCCTTTCCTTCTCTTTTATACCTCTAACACAAAGCAAATGAGTACTAAACTTATATCCGCAACAACCCTTTAATGAATTTTGTATGTGCTACCTTCTTTTCATCATTATCGTTTCAATAAAAGGTAAATAAAATTGTTAGGAAATCACTCCCTATGTAATCACAAATTACACACATTTACATAATTATAAAGATCATCAAATAAATAAACTCAGCAGTAAAAATTAAAATTAAAAAAAAAATAAAATCATATAAGGAGAGCGGTGGTGCATTGGTTTGTTGTATGTGCTCAAATTTTTATTTTGAATGAAGCACAAGCGCTACCATCTAGCGAAAAAACTGAACTAATAACTGTATAATAAATTGTATGTGTACAATAAACAGTACGTTGTTTACATAAACAATAATTATACTTAATTATTTATTACATATTGTTAAAAAAACCTACTGTAGACATAAGTTTTTTTTAAATTTTATAAAAATAAGTACGTATAGAATAAATGTTAATGTAAACAACATATTGTTTATAGTAGATAATACAATTTATATAGAGTTGTTAGTTCAATTTTGTGTCATTATTTTTCTATTCATTTTGATTTTTATGGTAATGTAATGTTGTTATTATTTAATAAAAATATTATTTATGAATGATATAAAATAAAAAAAATTGCTCCAGCATTTGCCTGGATGCATCAGGAGAAATCACGATAAAACCTTGATAACAGCACCATAAAATAAAATGGTAAGAAAAATGCTAAAAACACAAAAACTGCAATAATTCGAGACCTAATTGATCTACTGGTACGAGCAATGGCTTAAAACACTCGGATAATCTAGTCACATGTAATGAGGTCTCGCCCAAAAGTTGTCCTCAACCATGAGTCAAGATATGAACAAACACTGTTTTTCCCTATCTTTATGACAAGGTAAGAAAAACACTGAAATGGTAGCTGCATAGTGACCAGGCGACGCAGTCCCTTAGTAATCATAACAAATTTTTTTTCACTCCACAAATCCGGATAAGTTCAAATGGCCAACTAGAGTTATTTACAAATTTTAGTTAACTGTATTCCTTATAGTAGTAAAGTGTGAGGATTTTTACATCTGGTTATTTTGTATGAAAATTTATAAGAGGATTTTTCATTCACAAAGTTTTTGTGAATGGGGATTTGTTAACATACTAAGAAGCGTTTCCAAATTTTGTTTAAATTAGGTTTTATGCAGTCTGCTGCCACAAATTTTGAGCAAATGACACACAAGGGCGATTCTTCTTCATTTACTTCAGTACTGGTAAAAATTTTAAGTATTCCTGAGAATATGTTCTGATTTTATTTTCGGAACCATGCTGTACACCTGATGTTTCACTATTGTCCAATGTTCGCTTACGCCCGCTTAAAAATTTATCCATAATTCTGTATAAATCTATGCCGTGAATATTTAATACCGTGAACTGCAATTAACACGTAAATTACAACATACACATTCACGACAGATTCGATAGCGTCAGAAGGATCGACTCGACTGAGACTGGCTGAAATTGAACGAGCTGCAACATTTGCACATGTTTGCGCAGGCGTTCCAGAATGTTCGAGACAAATTAGAACTTAATACGAAGTCGCGAGAATGTCCGATGTGATGGACGTACGACAAAGAGCAATCGATTCTGGTTTTGTCAATGCATCGGTCGATGTTGCCAAATATCAATAAATTTACTTATTCTTGGTAATTTGTAAGGTTTGTAATTAAGGTCGTAGTATAGCTTTAGCGTCAAAATACATAATTGTTGTATACATTGTTATCGTATGAGCGAAGCGCGATGGAATTATTTTTAATAATTGAGTCAGAAATACCGAAAGAAACGCAGTTGTAAACAATAACAATTCCTTAACCAACGACTAATGCTCTGACTGGTATTATATACAGGCCTATAAAAATGAATACATGCAGTTAGAAATGATGTATTTCGTCACGATTATATTTAGATCGGTCATTCGTAGTACACAACGTGTCTATAAAGAAATAAATTTTAGTCTAGTTTATATCGTGTTCAGCGAAGGTATTCAGATAGCGTTTTTGTGCGGCCATATTATTTTATAATCAGTAATTGTTCTTCGCAAAGTTTTTGTAATATATTATTTTTTGTTTTATTTTAGTTGGTGTGTTATTAGTGCGGTCTGTTATGGCAGAATTTAAATCCATAGTTAAGAAAAAAAAACTAGGAGTCAAGCACGTGAAATTATCAATAATGTTTATGATTTTATGAAAAAAGAAGCTCAAAAAGTACGTAAATTAACTGACGACAAACATATAATCGGTATACAAAAATGCGAAGAAAGAACTGCTACTACTTGTGGGATATCAATAAACAGGTTCAAAAACTTAGAAGAAAAGAAAAAGACATGATTCTTCAATCAACATCCGAATCGTGTTCTTTCAGCACGCCGAAAAAGTATAAACTAAGTTCAAAACCTGTGAGTGAACTGGACAGTTTTGGTTTAGGTGTAGTTAAAAGAACAGTTAATGAATTTCATTCAAAGAATGAATTATCTACTTCAAAAAAATAAGGCAAGAATTTCAGTCATCTATTGATTTTAGAGGCAATGAATCAACTTTAGCTGTTATTTTTAAAGTTAGGTTTCAAATGGCGTAAAACTGAAAATAACAGAAAACTTTTAATTGAGAATTCCGATTAGAAGAAAATTGAATATTTGCAGGGAATGGCTAAGTACAGACAAAGCAATGTTACATTTGGATGAAACGTATGTTTTAAGTTCGCATTTTTCAACAAAGTCGTCGTACTATGTAGTAGTAGTAGTAGTTGATAACGTTTCTTATCACAGTGCAGGTATTGATAAAGCGCCAAATTCTAAATCCAGAAGAAAAGATATGACCGATTGGCTGGAGAAAACCCATATTCCGTATAATTAAAAAATGCTGAAACCACATTTATATGAATTAGTAAAATTACATAAAACTGAAGTGCAAAATCATCACTTGGATGAACTTTTGAAAAAACATGGGCATCGTGTTCTTAGACTCCCACCGTACCATCCTGATTTGAATCCGATCAGAATTGTATGGTCAGCCGTAAAAAGACATGTGACGAGTTATAACACAACATTTTCTTTCACAAATGTTGAAAGATTAACTACGGAGAAAATTAATTCCACGAATGAAAATGACTGGAAACCATTCTGTGAAAAATTTAAAAATATTGAAAAAGAGTATGAAAAACTAGACAGAAATGAAAGATGAAATGACAGAACGTTATATTATACGTGTACTCTGATAGCGAAACTGAAAATGAAAGTGACAGTTATAGTGAGTGATTCGTTTAGCAAGGATGGTGAACTTGCTAGAAGTCTGAATTAGATGCATACCAACTGGGTTGAACTAGCGGTGAACGCGTCTTACCAAATCAGCTGATTTGGAAGTCGAGAGTTCCGGCGTTCAAGTCCTAGTAAAGTCAGTTATTTGAATACTACATCGTGGATACCGGTGTTCTTTGGCGGGTTGGGTTTCAATTAAGCTCACATCTAAGGAATGGTCGAACTGAGACTGTCAAGACTACACTTTACTTACACTCATACATATCATCCTCACTCATTCTCTGAAGTATTATCTGAACAGTAATTACCGGAGACTAAACAGGAAATAGAAAGATGAATAGATGCAAGTAAGCTTTTGTTTATTAATAAAAATTAACAATTTAGTGCAAATGAAGGTTATAAACGAATTAATTTCGTATTGTTTATAATTAGTAAATGTAAATATGATAGTTATTATCGCGTACAATATGATAATAAGCAATACTTCCATTTGATACGCGAAGTTGATGTTTTCAGGCCGGGTAGTGATACGCAGCCTGCTCGTGATGTCACAAGCTCGTACATTGACTGGGCCTAGTATACCTCCTGAAACCCACCGGGTTGGTCTAGTGGTGAACGCGTCTTCCCAAATCAGCTGATTTGGAAGTCGAGAGTTCCAGCGTTCAAGTCCTAGTAAAGCCAGATATTTTTACACGGACTTGAATACTAGATCGTGGATACCGGTGTTCTTTGGTGGTTGGGTTTCAATTAACCACACATCTCAGGTATGGTCGAACTGAGAATGTACAAGACTACACTTCATTCACATTCATACATATCATCCTCATTCATCCTCTGAAGTATTATCTAAACGGTAGTTACCGGAGGCTAAACAGGAAAAAGAAAGTATACCTCCTGAACTGGTCTTCCACTAACATTTTATGACTAAACTTCTATTCTATAATTTTATTTTCAAAATTCAATTATGCTATCTATTGTACTTGAAAACTGATATAAAAACAGATGATGCTATAGCAACCGGAAAAAAATTATAAAGAAACTCCATTTAATGAACACATAAGTGAATAAATAGTCGATGGTAAAAACAATTTAATACACTATTACCATTGAAAATACATAAAATAACAAAACATAAATTTTTAAATCTGTATACAAACTGTATACTTAGTAACATAGCAATTTGATCCACATATTATTTCACTGTATTATGTATTATTTCATTTTTTCTATATAATTATATTTAACTTATCTAAAAAAAAAAATCACTTAAACATAAAGATTATCTCTTCAACATTAACAAGTATATAATATATATATTATATATATACACATAACACAAAAATAAAAAGGGCTAAAGATGTCTGAAACAGCTCATGTCAAATCCTGTCCCAATGAAAGTAAAACTAGTCTACTCACAAGGACAAATTAAGCAATTGATTAACTGTTAATAGGTAAATGAAGTTAATTAACTGAAACTGCTAAAATCAATTTTAGTTGAAATTTTAAAAATTAAACACATATGCTTGCTATTTAAATTAACATTTAGAAAATTACCAACTCTCAAAAAAAAAAAAGAAGTTTTTAAGCCTTAAATAGAGAAATATAATCCTAGTTCAAAAATATTTTATCAAAAAACATACAATTAAAAAAAAAAAAGAAAAGATTTAAATTACACAACTACAAGAACTAATTTCGACCAATACAAATTACATTTCATTTAATACGAGAAATAATCAAAAAGTATCCTATCTCGGATCATAAAAACAGAAATACTTAATATATTTTGTCGAATGACCTGTCCCTTCTGATGAAACACAATTATTCCATTGTCAAAAGCTTTATTTAAAATCTTCATAAGTCCTCTTGCAGTATTTATTTTGATTTCTTTCCGCAGAATTTTAAGTTTAGGAAAAAACAAAAAATCGCAAGTCTGGTGAGCAAGGATTCTGCTGATGTCTGATCTCATGTTTTGCGAAGGATCTCTGGATAAATTGTGATATATGGGTTGGAGGCTTCTCACGATAGCATGAAGGTCATGCCAACAGACAGTCTTTTTGATTATCAAAGCACGGTTCATTACGATTATGCTCCTAAAGGAGAAAATGTCAATGAAGAGTACTATGTAACTGTCGACTAAAAGATATTCGACGCAAGAGACCACACCTTTGGGAAAATGGCAATTGGAAATTTCAACATGATTAACATTCAAGCAACATCATACTTGTACGCATATAAAATACTATTTGACTGATACAGACTGATACAGAATGTGCTTGTATATCGTTGCCCAAAGAACATAAACGTTCATTTTTCCCATTTATCTAAATACTCTTTTTACATTGGATCGGATCGGATAACGATCTTCTTGTTCACTATTTTGCCTTTCTTATGATTAATTCTCAGGAAACAAATTTCTAATACGGATCAGGCTAAACAATGCATAATTCAATCAAACACTACCACCTGTCACTCAATAACAGAAATGGGAAAAAATGTTCCTTTAGGATGCCTGAATCTGAACTAAAGTGGTAATTTTTTTTTCTAAGAAGATTTTTAGTTACATCAACAGAAAATTATTGATCAACAATACCTGCTTAAAAATGTGTAAATTGTTCTAAGGATTAAGGGAGATATGCCATCTAGGGAGAGTCTATAGTAACTTTCTCCAGTTATGGAGTAAGTAAAATCCTTTCTCCAGTTATCTATCCGATCTCACTTTTCCTATATACTTTTGTTTCCTTCGTGGTCATTCATAAATTACGTAGTCATAGATATCAACCGGATTACAGAATTGTGTTTTAATATCTTCTGGTTTTTGCAAGTATTTCATTATCAGATATTAGTTTTTAATGTCGAAGTATATAAATTCCTACAGGTTCATTGAACTGACTATCAGAATACATTAGTAGTGTGTAATTTACAATTAACAAGTTAAATCAGTAGTAAATATGATATAGTAAAACAAAAATTTTGAATGAAAATTTCTTGATTATATATAACAATAATAAACAAAGAAATTATAATTTTTTTTTTTTGCCTTCAGTCATTTGACTGGTTTGATGCAGCTCTCCAAGATTCCCTATCTAGTGCTAGTCGTTTCATTTCAGTATACCCTCTACATCCTACATCCCCAACAATTTGTTTTACATACTCCAAACGTGGCCTGCCTACACAATTTTTCCCTTCTACCTGTCCTTCCAATATTAAAGCGACTATTCCAGGATGCCTTAGTATGTGGTCTATAACTCTGTCTCTTCTTTTAACTATATTTTTCCAAATGCTTCTTTCTTAATCTATTTGCCGCAATACCTCTTCATTTGTCACTTTATCCACCCGTCTGATTTTTAACATTCTCCTACAGCACCACATTTCAAAAGCTTCTAATCTTTTCTTCTCAGATACTCCGATTGTCCAAGTTTCACTTCCATATAAAGCGACACTCCAAACATACACTTTCAAAAATCTTTTCCTGAGATTTAAATTAATTTTTGATGTAAACAAATTATATTTCTTACTGAAGGCTCGTTTAGCTTGTGCTATTCGGCATTTTATATCGCTCCTGCTTCGTCCATCTTTAGTAATTTTACTTCCCAAATAACAAAATTCTTCTACCTCCATAATCTTTTCTCCTCCTATTTTCACATTCAGCGGTCCATCTTTGTTATTTCTACTACATTTCATTACTTTTGTTTTGTTCTTGTTTATTTTCATGCGATAGTTCTTCCGTAGGACTTCATCTATGCCGTTCATTGTTTCTTCTAAATCCTTTTTACTCTCGGCTAGAATTACTATATCATCAGCAAATCGTAGCATCTTTATATTTTCACCTTGTACTGTTACTCCGAATCTAAAATGTTCTTTAACATCATTAACTGCTAGTTCCATGTAAAGATTAAAAAGTAACGGAGATAGGGAACATCATTGTCGGACTCCCTTTCTTATTAGGGCTTCTTTCTTATGTTCTTCAATTGTTATTGTTGCTGTTTGGTTCCTGTACATGTTAGCAATTGTTCTTCTATCTCTGTATTTGAACCCTAATTTTTTTAAAATACTGAACATTTTATTCCAATCTACGTTATCGAAAGCCTTTTCTAGGTCTATAAACGCCAAGTATGTTGGTTTGTTTTTCTTTAATCTTCCTTCTACTATTAATCTGAGGCCTAAAATTGCTTCCCTTGTCCCTATACTTTTCCTGAAACCAAATTGGTCTTCTCCTAACACTTTCTCTCAATTCTTCACTCTACTCTCAATTCTTCTGTATAAAATTCTAGTTAAGATTTTTGATGCATGACTAGTTAAATTATAATTAAAAGTATATAAAAGGAAATAGTTCTGTGCTTTTTGATTATATTAAACATAAACTGGCCAACACAATAATCAGAGCCGTCAGTACATAATGTCTTCTTTTTTTTCTTTCTACACCATTATCATATTTTTAATAACATATTACAGTAAAATATAATCAACTGAGAAGTTTTGATATCAAAGTCGGTAACAAATTCATACCGTATATTTTATATTACATTCTCGTTTAAATAAAAATATCCTTTGCGAACTAAGATTGTTAATCCTCTTTTCATTCGTAGGTCGGCCTTTACTTAACGTATGCACATAAATTTGGGTTATTACATTTCTTTATCCGTTCTAGTAAATATTATTTTCACATTTTCTTTTGGTAACGTATTTTTATTTAAAAATAATTTCTATTCGCGTAAAACGAAGAAAACATGTTATAAAATACGTTTACGAATTAAAACAGGGTAAAATAATAATATACGACGATAGACCGGTTACAAAGTACATAGTAAGTGTAATAAAGCAGCGGATGACAGAAATTTTACTCTGAGATCTTCTTTCCTTTTTATGCTTTTCCATTTCTATTATTATTGTTATTATTAAAAGGCTGCCTTTTTGGTATTAAAAGAGGCAGAAATGTAGTACTTACTAATAAATAAAACCTTAGCTTGTTTTACATTTTCTCTTTCTACTTTACTAACTTTTCTTTACACGACTTCATTTTATCTCGCTTTTCGTCTCTTGTTTTAGTGGAGAGTAGAATTTCTCGCGTGTTTTTATGATGTTGATGATAATGAAGGAGAGATAGAGAAAACGAACGAACCGATAAATGAAAGGAAGGAAAGAAGGAGAAGAAGGAACATGATTTGAGTTCGGTAGAGGAGATTCCCTCTAGCGGAAAGCCTTTAATGGAAGAAACTTAAAGCCTCTGGTTTTAAGACGTTAAGCTTTGAGAAAAATAAATCTAACGTCTTGCCCGGTTTCCTCATTTTACCATCCGCCCGCCCTTACAGACTCCCACTCTTGTTACTACCTCCACCACGACCATCTACTCACTTATTTTGATGGTGAAAATATTATGGGAACTGAAACAGTACACTAGGGTACAGTTAGTAACTGCTAAGGCAAGAAGAGAAGGAAAAAGGAAGGTTATTCGACCCCGTTAGTTATATAAAAAGGGGTTGTTTCTTCCTTAGTCGTAAGGGTTGGGTCGGTCGGTTATGGTTTAAGAAGAAGACGGTAGTGTACGGTTTCTTGCCATTTTCTAATTGTTTAAATGGGACTCGATTTACAGGTTAAAGAGTCTGGTGGGATTTCAACCTCTTTATATTTCTTCTTCTTTTATACCAACCCACATCTGCCACCAACCATATTTATCTCCCTGACAACTCATTCTTACAACATATAAAAGAAAAAAAAATATTTTGTTCTAATAAACATTTGTCACAATATTAAACTAAATGAATTGAAAATAATAATAATAATAATAATAATACAATAAAAAAATTATTTTCTTAATATATATGTGATGAACATGTGATATTAATTTGACATATAAAACAAATCAAATCAATTTTTTTAAAAACTACGTTAATTTAATACTGGCACTACCTGTAATTTATTTTTAATTATAATTCATTTCTTATCATATTTCAATATGAAATACATTAGAAATTTTAAAACACACTTAAGATTACAGAGTTAATTGAAGTAATACAGGGTGATTCAGGAGGATATGGCAATACTTTGACAACTCATTCCAGAGATTAAAAATAAGAAAAAAGTTCATATAACCATAGCTCCGAAAACGGTTCGTTAGCGAGTTATACAGAGTGAAAGATTTCGTTCGAGTTTCAGTTCCTCAGGGTAAATTAAGGCTTTCTGAAATTCTGGGATGGTCAATTAAGGAGAAATTCAATTGTTTCTTATGGCTTTTGAGATGGGAAATCGAAAAAATAGGTCCCAGAACTGTATTTCTCTAAGTTTCTAAGATATCCCATGTAAAACGCCAAAAATAGTGTCAAAAAAAACATTTTTTTACTATTTGACGAAAAATAACGTTGTTAAATTGGCAATAAATCATTCTATATTTAAACATAAATTGTAGAGAATTTAATTATAAGAAGATTGATGTAAATAATGTCAACAGAAAAGAAATAAAATTTTAAACATGTCGACTCTTATTAACAACAAAACCGACGAAAACTTAGAAGAAAATGTTACAAAAAAAGGAAAAAAACAGATGTGTCTAGTAGGTACATAATTTTAGACCTACGGAAAACAAGTTGGCAACACTGATTTTTTTTCATCACAATTTGTTTAAATACTACTCATAACTGTCAGTTAATTGTGGTAATGTGTTAAAATAACCTTCCGTTGACCAATCGTGTTTGCAGTATTACGTCGAATTCTTATCGTAAAATTTTCAGAAAACTGTTAAGAAGTGTAATTTTGTTTGTATTCATTTTACAGTGCATAAAAATCAAGTGTTTAAAAAAGTGAAATTCTGTTTAGTTTTGTTTTGAGAAATGTCGCGTATCTTTACTAATGCCGAATATGCCGACATGATTTTCATGTGTGAATTTTGCAATGGAAGTGCAACGGCAGCGGTTACGGAATATCGACATAGGTATTCTGGTCGTGTTGTACCAAATCGTAAAGTATTTATTAGAATTTTTAATAATCTTCGTGAGAATGTTTAAAAAATGTATGATTATTGCCAATTTGACAAAGTTATTGTACGTCAAACGTAAAAAAATGTGTTTTTTGACACTATTTTTGGCGTTTTACATGGGATATCTTAGAAACTAAGAGAGATACAGTTCTGGGACCTATTTTTTTCGATTTCCCAGCTCAAAAAATATAAGAAACAATTGATTTTGCCCCTTAATTGACCTTTCCAGAATTTCAGAAAGCCTTAATTTATCCGGAGGAACTGAAACTCGGGCGAAATCTTTCACCCTGTACAACTCGCTAACGAACCGTTTTCGGACCTATGTTTATATGAACCTTTTTCTTATTTTTAGCCTGTAGAATGAAATGTCACAGTATTGCCCTATCCTCCTGAATCATTCTGTATATCTGCAGTAGATACCAGGATTCTTTTATACAACTGAATTTTGTCAAAGAAGTTTTTATCATTAATTAAACGGTGTCACATGAATTTATGAAATTATACTAAAGGATTCACCACTGTTTTAAAAATGCTGTAGCATTTCTGATTCTTATAATATTCCAAATATTCAAATTAAAAAATAATGAACTTACTATTATTTTTCTACTCGACATACTAATGTGTATTTGAAATATTTATATTAAAAAAAAGATCTCAACATTGCAAATATGTTATTCAATGAAATTCTTAAGTAGTTCCATGAATAGTAGACCGACTCAATTTGTGCGAAATTTAACCAATCAAGCGCAATAAAATTTAAATAATATAAAAAATAAAATATAATTGATTGTCTTTCAACCACGTATTTCTACATTATCCTTTAAATATCTTTCAAATTTTTTTGTAACTAAGCTGCCCAAGGGGAAACTGATAAAAAATAAGCTTATCAAGAATAATTTAAGATTAAGAGATTCAAATAAACATTAAGTGATTTAAGGTTAAATGATTTATACAATTCATAATAACATTTTCTTATGTCAAGGTTTACAATTAAGCTACCAAAAAAAAAATATATATATATATATATCCTAAGAATATTTAAAGTATACCTATCAACAAAAAAAATCCAAGCCACCTCAAAAACCCTAATAAGCCCGATATCCTGAGAAATGCCTGATAAACAATAATTACAGTATAATCTCAAGAAATAATAAACATTGAGCTAAGAATAAAGTAAAATATAAAAGAATGAAGTATCTTTCTTTTTCCTGTTTAGCCTCCGGTAATTACCTTTCAGATAATACTTCAGAGGATGAAATTTTAGAGTGTAAATGAAGTGTAGTCTTGTACATTCTCAGTTCGACCATCCCTAAGATTTCTGGTTAATTGAAACCCAACCACCAAAGAACACCGGTATCCACGATCTAGTATTCAAATCTGTGTAAAAATAACTGACTTTACTAGGACTTGAACGCTGGAACTCTCGACTTCCTAATCAGCTGATTTGGGAAGACGCGTTCACCACTACACCTACCTGTTGGGTTAGAATGAAGTATTTAATAAATAGGTGATGAGACAAATGGGAAATGGTCTGTGATCCCAATGTCTAAGGACATTACCTTTATCCAACTGCAATTTTGATAGAGAAAATTTCATGAAAAAACAAATTAACATATTTCAATATTTAATGAGAAACTTTACTGCAAGATTTAATTAAAACAGAAACATGGTACGCCAGAACTGCAGCATAATCATACACAAAAAAACGCACAAAAACGGTTGTTGCTGCAATTAAGAAATTAAAAAAAAAAACATACATTATTCTATACCATAACCTTAGAGTTGCAAAAAACCCAAAATGGAGACACAAAACACTCCTAAAATACATCACCCTCAAGAATTAGAAGTATACCATGAGGCTTACTGCAGTGAAAACCTGATGTCAGACACAAGACACATCTGAATAAGATGTTTTCAGATGTTGTGATCAGAAGAATCACTAACATCTCAATCCAAGCTTACTAAAGAAAGACAGGAGAAAAGTAGTTTCCATTATTTTCTTCACAAAATAAATAGTTTTCCGTAATTTTTAATGTATAAACATCAAAGTGAATCATTAAATATTTTAGATTAAAAAATGGTAAGATGTAACAAGAACGGTATAAAGAAACTGAGTGATGAATTCCTACCAATTAAAAAGAAAGTAGTAGAAAATATAACAATTGGAGGAATCCATAACGGGGATAAAAAAAAACCTTTTATAAAAGGTAAAAGGTCCGTTTAACAATCGTCTTATGACACCCATAATACTGCCCATAATACTGACACATAATAAACAACCGGTACTGTTTGTATCGTGGGAAGAGTTACCGGACCGGATTAAAGAATGTATGTGAATGAAAGGGTCAGTCGATCGTTCTTACGCTTCGAGTTGGGTTCGGTCTGGCAGGTAAGAAGGTAGGAGTATAAATACTCCGGGGAAGACCAGTTGAAATCAGTTCTGCGAACCAGTCTAGCGGACGTTACGACATCAGTTCAGCGAGGAGAGTCTGCGAGATGTCAGTCAGCGAGATCCCTCTGCGAGGACAGTGAAGGAGCGAATTTCCAATGTGAATTAATTTTCATACACTTAAGGTGATGCCACGAGTAATTCCAGTAAACAAGAAATACTATCGGTGAGTTACTGTAAGACTGTAAGTGAAAGAGATAACCTATTAACTAAATTTCATTCATAAACTGTTCGGGTACAGCCAAGGTATTTACAATTAAAGAACTTTATACTTGTCTTATATATTATAGTATTGTTATTTATATAAGACAAGTGGTTGAAAGTATTAAGTATTAAGCTATATCTTTTGTCAATGGGACTGAATTCTGGTTTTCAATATTTTACAACCTGTAAATAAATCCTGACGATTACTTTAAATTCTGTTTTGTATGTAATCTCTGTTTATTGACATTTATAATTATTTGTTTGTCACCGACATGTAATATTATTATTGTTTATTGTTGCCATTATTGTCATTATTCTAATTATTATTGTGAGATGCTTTTTTGTCTGTAATTATTATTATTACTATTCTGATTATTACTGTAGTTGTGATTAATATTATTATTATTAGTACGATTAATATTTCTTTATTGACTATTTTTCATTAATTTTGTTATTACTGTCGCTTATTATTATTATTATTATTATTATTATTACCATTGTCATTATAATTGTTTTGTCTTGTTTTACTTATGTTTTTAAACCAATAAATTGTAATTATATAAACATTTTCAACTTTCAATCTCTCAATATCCTGATCAAGCCGCGAACACGCGACAACATATATGTATATAAATAAATCTTCTTCACCTATATCATTGATTCCCAAAGTGGTCCAGGTGAACCCCCAGGGGTCCACGGGAGACTCGACGGGGGTCTACGTTGGCGTGACAAAAAAATGGGGGTTCACAATTCGTAAGCGGGGGTCCACGAAAATTCATCTGGTTTCGATAGTGAAGAACTAAAATGTTGGCTTGACTTTGCGTAATCAATCTAGGCAGATAATATTTGAGAAGCTCAGCGACTGTTACTTATAAAAACTTGCATATTCCATGTTCAGTACAACGAACGTGTCGAGACTTGCAAAACGCCGCCGCCGCTGCAACTCTTGTTTGGTAGCGTTTCCCTCGTCATATCTTGTCGAAAAAAGTTTTAGTGTCATTACAAACCATTTATCAAAAAAAGCAGCAGATTCAATATCACAGAACGGGGAGATTTGCGCTTATTCCTAACAAAACTGAAGCCAAATATTGATAATTTGCTGTTAATCCATCAAGTACATCCCTCCCATTAAAATTGTAACTATTTCGTGATTGTCATTGTAGAAGTTACATTACGTTATTAATGTTTAATTTTAATTATATTACGACAATTTTATTATATTACATTGCAATACGATAACAATAATAATTAATAGTAAAATGATTACATATTTGAATAAATGCAACACAAAAAAATATACTATTTTTCTTTTGCTTTTTACCACTCTGAGTGGGAAGTTTTCTAAATAAAATAAGTGAGAATCGATTGCTTTCTTGAGCTGTGAGTAGATGTCAAAAATGTAAAGTCGGATGGAAGCATTTTTTTTTTTGATTTTACTTTACTTTTTTGAAATCCACTCACAGCACATTCGATCAAAAATTAACCGATCAATTCTCACTTTTTTTTCGGAAGCTGTTAGTTCGTGGAACTCAGCCGTAACGCAAATTTTCATAGTTAGATCTAATCTTCACATTTTCCGTCGACTGGAAATATGGTAGAAACGTAACTGCAGGGGGTCCACCGGAACCAGCAAAATAAGTTTGGGAACCTCTGACCTATATAAAGTATATTTCAACAAAATCTAACTTACATCGGTTTAAATTAACTGAATCAAAACTAGAGTCAAATGTTGAAGAATCAAGAAGAAACACAAGAGGTCTAAGAATAAATGACAAGACTGTTGTTACCATTACAAATTCTTTTCATAATGAAAGTAAACGTCAAATACTAGTTAGTGGCTGATGACATGTTTAAAATACTGATTCCTGTAGATTACCTAGGTTAAAAATACAAGAAAGAGCATGCAAACATCGACCATTAAACTTAATGACTGATGACACAGCAATTGATGACACTAAAAAATTATTTAATAAGTTCTAATTCAAACATCATTTATCAATAAAAGAAAAGAAAAAAGCAACTGACAATTTGATTGAAATATAAACTTAATTTTAATTTTATATCGATAAGGATAAAAAATGTCAATAAAAAAAAAGCAATAAATAACAAAAGACAACTAAAATAAAATAGAAGAAAAAAACAGGTAAATCTAGCAAACGAGAGAAGAAACAAGACAGTAGAACGTGATTCAACGGTTTAATAGAGAATTATCGGGCATATAACAAAACCACCTGAGTACCAATTCCTCCACCACAAAACTTCAAACAAATAACATTACCTTAGCAAAACAGTAACAATCTACAAGCATAAACCCTCTACACTATATCCCTTCCAAAATTTTCCAATAATACTACATGCAAACTTTGTATTTGTTTTTCATTTCGCCTATTCGTATATAATCTTAAGATATTGTTAACAACGTAACCCGATATATCCCAAATCTAACAAACTAAGTTTGTGAGAGAGTTAGTAATACCTTCTCCTGCAAATTTCTCTTTTTTATATAAAAAAAAATGTTTCCCATAAATCCAGCTACAAGAAGATAAGATTTTTTTTTTTAACTTAATTTTAAATAAAAAATAAATTATTCGAAATAAAATAACTTCAAAAGAAATTTTATTTTCAAATGTGATAAATATGAAAAAATAAATAACGATACAAATAAAGAACACTACAGAGTAAACGTTATTAAAATTATTAAAATAAAATTGGAAAACAAGATTACACTAACCCACCGTGTTGGTCTAGTGGTAAACTCGTCTTCGTAAATCAGCTGATTTCGAAGTCGAAGTTCTCAGGTTCAAATCCTGATAAAGGTAGTTGCTTTTTATTCGGATTTGAATACTACATCGTGGATACTGATGTTCTTTAGCGGTTGGGTTTCAATTAACCACATCTCAGGAACGGTCGGCCTGAGTTTGTTCAAGACTAGACATTTACAGGTACAATTACATTAAACTGATACGTCACTAATGACTAATTGTTGATGCGACTATAAAAAAAATTACACTAAAAATTATTAAATTTAAACACATTTTATTTATTTCTAAAATGATATGGCAATTTTGATTGTTAAAATATTATCATCAGTAAATAATAAAGAAAAGTGTGTTATGCATCGTTCATCGCGGTTATGCCCGCTCGATACGGTTACTTGCGTTTCCTATATTGGGCAGCTTTTTTATTTGGTTTTAAGTCGAATAACCGGAGGCGCGTGCTCCAGTCACTCGCACACAAAATAACAGTGGCAGTGGCAATTGTTGGTTGGCCGCCACGTTGTACACCTTCGCACCTATTAAAAAAACGAAATTTAAAAAAAACCCAAAAATGGTTTTTAGATATTAACTGAAGAGTATTTGCAAGCCCAGTTAATTAATATCTCGTTTAGTAAGGTCGGAAAATTTTCAATTATGGTTCAAAATTTTTTGAGCTTTCTTCACCCCCACCCCCTTTCAAGATCGAATTTAAATAAAATCTATAAATTGTTTTTTTTTATATATATATATATTCACATGAAGATTACACACACCAAAAATCAATTTATGTTCATTTATTAATGAAATATTTAAAAAAAAATTTATTTTACTCCACTTTAAATTAGGAATTTCAAAAGTCTTTTCTTAGTGAGCAGTTAAACCATAAAAACACCATGTATACAAATTTTCATCAATTTATCTTCAGTAGATTTTGCTGGGTGTGGATTACACACACACACACACACACACACATATATATATATATATATATATTCATATATACCGGGTGTTTCAAAAATGACTTCACAAACCTAAAGTATGCAAAAATTTATTTAGATAACTTACAGATTCAGAGTGGTTGAGGTCTCATTTTATAGAAAAAACACAAAAATTTTGACTCACGTAATTCATTAGTACCGAATTTGGCCACCCCAGCCAGCGCTGTCACCAGTATTAGTAAAAATGGATGCAATTATAGCCATAGAACGTGAATGCTGTGTTTTCGTTTAAAGGTCTGCTGTCAGCAACTGCAGTTCAACGTAATTTTCGTAAAATAAGGTAGAAAGATTCCTAGAAGGCATATATACTCTTGGCACCAAACCTTCGTTTGAGAAGATTTGGTGCCGAGACAACCCGAACAGTTAAACATACATACAAAATCACCAGGACGCCCAGGCTTCCCTGAACCTGCTCTGAAACAATTCAGTCAAAGGTTTGCACATGATCTTAAAACTCTGATGTGGACAACACATGACTGACTTCTTTGTACGCCTATTAAATTGCATTTACACATTTTTTTTTTTTTTTTTTTTTAAATGAAAAGTACATAAAATGTTATTTCAATAGTAACTTCTGATATTTTTCTTTTTTTTTAGCGTTATTGAATTATTATTTATCGTAAGAATTGTTTTACATTCGGAAGTTAATAATTATTAATAAATCAATATATTTAAATTAAAAAAAAAAGGAAATGAAGTTTGATTCGAACGGATGTGCCTTCCCCTTGTAACATTCAAATATATTTCATTAAATAAAATTTTATTTGACTATAACTATGGAACCAAAGAAAATAAGTACAATTTATGACATATCGTTGGAAAGCTCTTAGTGAGGGCTTATTACTGCAGTTACGAACAAGCCTAAATTTGTTTTCGATTTTGGGCTTTTCTGGACTTTTGGCTAAGTTGATTGTAATGAAAAGGGAAGGTGCACAACTAGATGTTACAACAGTCCTAAATCCAAAATTTCAACATTCTACGGCTAATAGTTTTTGAGTTATGAGATACCCGAGGGTTATTTTTTTTTCAAGGTCCGATCGTCACGAAATTAAAACCGCACTGAAAATAGAAAATTCTTTATTTGTAACAAGTACTTACGTAGTTACGCTATTTCTCTACATAGTCGCCATTCCGATTTAGACATTTGTCGTAGTGTGGTACCAACTTTCCAATACCCTCGTCATAGAACGGAGCCGCCTGTGTTCCCAAGCATCTTGGGAAACCATCAAGCCCACAGTTTGCGGTACTGAAGTCTCTCAATAGTGTAAACTCACAACGGTGTAGAGAGCTGACCTTGAAATTTCAGGAAACGAATCACTCAATACAGAAATCGTGAACCGACGATATTCTCGAATTACCTTATCCAGTCGCTCAACGAGATCATCGGCTTCCTTCCCTGACCACCTGCATCATGAACATCTGTACAACCTGCATTAAAGTGTCTGCATCATTGTCGCACTTTGCTGCCACTCACTGACGTTTCACCGTACACATTACTTATTCGTCGATGAATTTCTACTGCATTACACCCCTCAGCCTGAAGAAATCCAATTACCGCACGCACTTCACACTTGGCGTAAGATGTTATTGTTGTAGACATGTTTACGGGATAGCTGCGTGCTCAGAACTAAACGAAGTGACGCGGCGTGATTGAAGGCCATACTAGAGACGCTGCGCAACACATATGCGCAAAAGTTCATCCGATTTTGGCGCGGGTTTTTATTTCGCGACCGATCGGACCTTGAAAAAAAAACCCTCGTAACTACAGACGTGACACTGAAAATAGTCAAAATATGGATATTTCCGTTGAAATTTGGAAACCGACATTTTTCGCGATTACAATACTTCTTTTGCTTCGTATAAGTAAGAAAAAAGACATTTATAAATAAAATATTAATTAAAGAAATCTATAAAAAAAATAATAAAACCATTATGATAAATTATTATTTAAAAATCAGAAGCGTCTTTGTGTAGGATTATTTATATCGATGATTACATTTAAAATTCAAAATAAATAAAAACAATGGTATTTATCAACGTTTTTATTTAAACATGGGGAATGATTTTAAAAATCAATTGTTTAGGCATCCCAATATTAATATTATAACCTTAAGAAGAAATCTTGAACAAATGTTTGTCACAATTAACGTTATCAATTTTCGTTAATATTTTGTGAAATTTATAATGACTTTTATTGCGGGATTTTCATTGATTAAAAACTACGTTTTCTATTCTACAGATATCAGCTATTTAACCGAAAATTATCATAAGTATGTGACGTAATTTCTTACAGCGATCTCAATCTTTGTATGTTTGATAGCTTTAACTACAACCATATTAATAAACAAAAAAATAAAAATTCAAGTCGACGAATGAATCTCATCTGGCGTGAAAATGATCAAAACCTTTAATACATAATTTACAATAAGAAAGAAAAAAAATCATCACAGAAAATGATAACTGCGTAAAAAAACAGACACGCATCATAATTTAAAAAATAAATAAATATATATAATAAAAATAAAACAGACGCGTTAAATAAAGTAATAAAGTTGTAAAAATGTGTGCGGGTGGAGAAGCAGTTAGCAGAGGGGGTTAGTTTTGGTGATATAAACGAATGGGAGGAAGCTGAAGAAGAGAGTAGAGAAGGGAGAAAGAAGTACTTGTTGCTCACTTTAGACTCAACAAGTAGTATTGTGGACGTTCTTATCTTAAATCACATAAGAAAAAAAACACCAAAAATACTGTAAATAAATATTAAAATATTCCTGCCTGTAATTTACAGAAATGAACACAAAACTTTAAACGAATGAAAAAATATATGCCAAACAGAACAGAAATGAGAGATTGTAATCCAATTTCTAAATCTCATTGTTTTACTGTTAAATAGTTCTCGGTACGAAAATTGAGCGGAAAAATCTCATTCGGATGACGTCATCCTGATAATTAACATTTTTAATGACATAAAAACAGATAAGCGCTGTAATTTATTTCATTTGTGTTTGGAATCGATGAAAACAAAAAATTGTTCCAACAAATCAGAATATGGCTAAATGTGCGTTAACTGTCAAAAAGTTTTCTACGACTGAAAATCATTTTATTCCGTGACAGAGCAGGTTGATTAACAACTATCAGTTTACGTGAAGGTTTCACAAATTATCGGCTACACATTTACTTTTAACAAAAGTTTGTAATTAAATGATTTCACTATTTTATTTCAATGCAAGTAGGATATCCCATAAGGAACCCTACTTAATTAGAGTACCTAATTAAAAATAAATAATTTTATATTAAAATTTGTAAGCTTGTAATGTTATAATTTATTTATAATAATAATATAGTAGAAATAACGAAGATGGACCACTGAATATATAAATAGGAAGAGAAAAGATTATGGTGGTAGAAGAATTTTGTTATTTGGGAAGTACAATTATTAAAGATGGACGAAGCAGAAGCGATATAAAATGACGAATAGCACAGGCGAAACGGAGCAGAGGACCCAACTCCGACAGTTGTAAGGAAGCGGCCTCACGCCGTACTGGACGAACCACCGTGATGGTGCGGTGCGGTAGCCGAAAATCGACAAACCAGGCTTAGGGGCCTCCATATCGCATGAGCCATAAACGGAATAGTGCGTCAAACGCGTTTCCGGGGTCGCGAGTGAAAAGTTTTCGCGAGTTATATAGTTTGAAGACGTCAAACACGGTAAGTCGCGCATAAAACAAAAACGCGGTCTAAATTTAAAAAAAAACTTACAGTAAGACAAATTATCCCAGCAATTGCGACTCCTCCGGAAAAGGGGACGCATTGCTCCCTCCTTATAGCTAGTGCCCCGTTGTGGCGTATTCCTGCTAGCCTATTAAAGAGTTAGCACCGAAAGGACTTCAGTGGACGGTCTGAAGGGGAATTACGTCGGGAGGACAGGCTTTATAAGCCTAGCCTTCCGCGGTCGGCCCATGAAATGGGTTCGATAACGCTGGTTTAACAACGGATTGGAATGCAATTAAATCCGTCTTAAATTCACTAAAATAATAATAGACAAAACTTGAAAAATTAGATCCGAGATTAAAAAAATAACCCTTTTAAAAACAAGCCCGATTAGAATGATCCAGCAGCAAGGGACTCTGTCCAGGTTCTGCGATAAAGTAGGGAGTAATAGACTCCTGCCAACTTTGCATTCCATTCCATTCCATTCCGAAACGGAGCCTTCAATCAGAAATATAATTCTTTTACATCAAAAATTAATTTAAATGGCAGGAAAAGATTTTTGAAAGTATATCTTTGGAGCGTAGCTTTATAGGGAAGTGAAACGATCGGAGTACCTGAAAAGAAAAGATTAGAAGTTTTTGAAATGTGGTGCTATAGGAGAATGTTAAAAATCAGATGGGTGGATAAAGTAACAAATGAAGAGGTGTTGCGCAAATAGATGAAGAAAGAAGAATTTGGAAAAATATAGCTAAACGAAGAGACAGACTTATAGGCCACATACTAAGGCATCCTGGAACAGTCGCTTTAATATTGGAAGGACAGGTAGAAGGAAAAAATTGTGTAGGCAGGCCACGTTTGAAATGTGTAAAACAAATTGTTAGGGATGTAGGATGTAGGGAGTACACCGAAATGAAACCACTAGAACTAGTTGGGGAATCTTGAAGAGCTGCATCAAACCAGTCAAATGACTGAAGACAAAAAAAAAATTATAATTCACGACCCGCCGGGTTAGTCTAGTTGGTTAAACTTGTCATCGCAAAATCAGCTAATTTTCGAAGTCGATAGTTTTCTGGTTCAAGTCGTTTGTAAAGGCAATTGCTTTTATATGGACTTGAATGTTACTCTGTGGATACCAGTTTTCTTTGGTAATTGAGTATCAATTAACCACACATTTTAGAAGTGGTCGACCTGAGTCTGTTCAGGACTACACGTTTATCGGTACGCTTACACTGCAGCTACGTCAGGTCTGGCAAGTCTGTAGCGGTAATCGCATTTGCCTGAACACATTAAGACCCGGCAGTAGCTGGGAAACTGTTATGTTAATATTATATTTCAATTTAATAATAATGTATTGAGATTTGCCGCGCTAATCATTTCTAACGAGCTCAAGGATTCAACCTGCCAACAACTGAGCAGATCTTTGTATTAAAATCAGTTCCAAACAAATACATGGTGTCTGAAAAGTCCCACACCAAAGGCAAATTTCGTTTCGTTTTGGTAGGTTGCAAGTAATGATGCAAGAACTTATAAAAATCATCCTGTTGTGTAATCGAGAAGGTTATTAACACTGTCATATTAATAAAGAGTGTAATCGACGTCAACCGCCAACCGGTTCACACAGCACTGTAGTAAAATTAATTGACACGTTTATGAGGACGGGAAATGTTGCCGGTTTGTCACGATCGGGACTGATTACGCGTACAAGAAGCTGTGATTGCCAAGGTCTCCGGCAGTCCAACGAAGTCAATCCCACGAACCGTCCTGGAATTTGAAAGTTCCTCGATCCACCGTACACGATATCTTGAGAAAAGAAACATTTCGCATATTCAAGCTCCAATTCCTACAACATTTATGGAAAAACAATTCTGATTGTAGGATATACATGTGTGGGGTGGTTTTTGGATAGGCTTCAGGATAATGCCGCCTTCCTATCCTCTGAAGTTTTTCGACGAGACTAATTTTTACATGAAAACTGAAAAGTCAACAGAAGCCCCATACAGTAGGGGTATGACGGTGTGATGTGGCTTCTAGAAAGATAGTATCTTCGGCCCGTACTTTTTTGAAGGAGATGTGGACGGCAAAAAGTACCTACAAATGCTTTCAGGTTGTCTAATGTCCACGTCGATTTCATTGTAGAGATTCCTAAACGATTCATGCAAGACGGAGCCCCACCGCACTACACGAGTGCTATACGACACTGGCCGGATGATACCTTTCCTGAACACTGGAATGGTCGCAGAGAACCTGTTCAATGGCTCCACGGTCGCCAGATTTGAATACAATGAACTTTTCATTCTGGGGATATCTGAAGTCACGAATATACAGTTTGAAGATTCGAGATGTGGCCAACCAACGCGACATTATTGAGGGTGAATGCCTTGCCATAAGGACTCCAATATGTTAACCCAACGGGTTGGTTTAGTGGTGAACGCGTCTTCCCAAATCAGCTGATTTGGAAGTCGAGAGTTCCAGCGTTCAAGTCCTCGTAAATTTTACACGGATTTGAATACTGGATCGTGGATACCGGTGTACTTTGGTGGTTGGGTTTCAATTAACCACACACCTCGGAAATGGTTGAACTGAGACTGTACAAGACTACACTTCATTTAAACTCGTACATATCATCCTCATTCATCTTCTCAAGTGTTATC
The DNA here is from genome assembly GCF_047948215.1 of Lycorma delicatula. Taxonomy (NCBI): domain Eukaryota; kingdom Metazoa; phylum Arthropoda; class Insecta; order Hemiptera; family Fulgoridae; genus Lycorma; species Lycorma delicatula. The sequence goes on from NC_134466.1 coordinate 66,422,953, forward strand.
TGAACGGTAATTACCGGAGGCTAAATAAGAAAAAGGACTCCAAGATGTTAAACAACCTGAAACTCCTACAATATACCTGCCTGGAATTCGACGGAGAACATATTAAACAAATACTTTGATTTCGCCTACTGTCCGGGACTTTTCAGACACATTGTAGAATAAACTTTATAATTATAGTATTATACATTTGATAAAAAATTTGGAACTCTTGCCTGATATGGCTACTAATACGTAAATAATAAAATATAGTCAATAATAATAATAATACTCAAAATACGGTAACATATTACCAAATTTCTCAGAAGCGAGAATATTCCGACGTGCTAAGAGCAAGTGTGTCAGTCTATGACCTTGATTGCTATTTGCTAACGCTGAGCTTGCGCAGTTATATTGTCTTATACACGAGCAACGCCGATACGATTATTGGGCTTAGTAGGTGTGTAATATAGTGAGGATATAAAAATCTCATCGAGGGCACACGCGGCCGCCGCGTTGTCGATCCCTGTTCTAAAGTATCCGACTAAGCGAACTTCGACCTTGAGAACGGTGCCTGCCTTCCGAATTGGCGGGCTCAACAGATTTCCGCTACTTGATCCGCCTACCTGTGGATCTGTTATGACCGGCTGCTTGAAGCTCGATCGGTACAAGATAGTAATATTTCACAATTTAAACTTACTTACTTTAAATAAAGATTTAATTAAAAAATGTTTCATCAAAATCCAATTAATAAAATAAATACGTCAAGACAAAATAAAAAAATAATGGAATAGATACGTATTGACAAAAAAACAAATCTCCCACCATTTTGCCGTTTCTTAAAAATATAAACACCTAATCAAAAATTTATTTTTATTTAGTTTTAGTTGACAAACATATAACGAAGTAGTACTACACCTTCAGCATTCCAAGATACTTTCAAATTTTAAAAATTTTGGAAACCCTCTCCTTTATTAATTTTTTTCTGCATATTTTATGTGTATGTCTTCCCTTAGAAATCAAAAATAAAATATCTATCAAACGACATTGAAAATAAGCCATCCTTATTTCAAATTATGAAAACGTATGAGGAAATTATTCATAAAATTTTATTATAAGAAAAAGTATATAATATTGAATATTTATTACAAAAGTTTCGAAGAAGCTATTAGATATCATACGCTTTGAAATGTAAATAGAAGGAAGTGTTAGAAAAAGGAGAGGAGAGAATTTTGAATGTAAAAGACATAGTATAATCGAATAAAAAAAAGAAGGGAACGGAGGGGAAGGATAAAAACAAGAAAGTGGAACGAGTAAAAAGGGGGAAAAAAGAGAGAAGAGCGCTCAGCGAAATTAAACCCGGGATCAGTAAATAAATCTCTTCAGGAGCAATGGGAATATTTCAAGTCGGGAATTCCCGGTATTTGCAACTCGAGGCACGACCCCGCAATGCTTCACGTAACACCATCGGGACCTCATGACGTAAGGGAAGGAAAACTAAAATCATTTATTCCCTGAAACCACCACCCGCACTACTAACCGATACGTTACGTATAAAACAATAAGCTGGCTATACCTAAACAAGATAAAATATAAGAGGAACAAAAAAAACAAAATGATACGGATAAAGGGGATGATTTCGATTCGGATCGATATGTTATATAAAATAAAAAAAATAGATAAATGATATCATATAGAAAAAAGTTCTCAGAAATTTTCCGATAAAGGTCTCTAGAGTGTCGTTACCTCACCGGGAGTGAACCGTCGACACTTATCCTCATTACAGGTACCGCCAAATGGGAGCGGTAGTATCGTCTATGAGAAGCCAACCGACCGAACTGCGAAGGTTGGCTGAGTCGTTAGAGATCGTCGTAGCACGGTAGGGAACGAAATATATATATACATACACAAAGAGAGAGAGAGAGAGTGAGAGAGAGAATAGGGATTATATATAAACAACCCCGGGCCCGTCAACAAGACTGATGGGCTATTATCCCCAGCAACCAGTGAATACCGTGCTTCACAAACTTACCCGACCGCCAACCCTTTCCATTGAGACTGTCATAAAACAACACCTAGTCGTTCTACTCGTTCAATCTCCGTACAGTGTTCCGCCAAGCAGCAGTTATACTACCTCCTTAGTTCGATCTACCCCCAACCACTACCCTTTATATTAAGTATTCAACTCCTGACAACGCGACATCAACCCGAGCAACCTTTAACGGATCGAACTGAACAACCTAAAGATAGCAAATCTTATCCCATAATAAAAACAATCTACATCAACATTCCAATGTATTTATAAGTAGAAAATATCTTAAAAATTCCTAAAACTTACAAACATAATAATAATTAAATAAACCTTACATACAATTTCAAAAACCAGCAAAAAGTAAAAATACTTAAATATTTGATAAAAGTCGGTGATAAATTAAAATAACAAATTAATAATTTATTTTCCGCATTTTCAAAAAATAAAAAATAAAATAAAAGAATAACTAAAAAATATTATTTCGTAATTTATTATAATTTATTTCATTTAAAATTTTCCGTAATATCTTTATTCAAAATACGGATACGTAGAGGTAAGAAACGGTAAGGCGAGAATCCTAAATTTTTGATCAGAAAAAAGTACAGAAAATCTCGTTAAAGAAATTACAATCGAATGTGGGATAAGACTTTCTGAAATACGAAATATAAAAAAATATTTATTTATAACTTTTCTAATTTTTTTTCGCAAAAAATAGTTTGAATATCAGGAATCACATTTACATATTCTCATATATGGGACATTCTTTTACAAACCGTACAGATTTGGTCGAAAATTGACAAGACACATTTTTGATTTAGCTAAAACTTTTTTTACGTATTCTATACGACAAAAAAGATATACCTATTCGAGGATTTTTTCTTTTCATTTTTTTTGGAAAATAGAAAGGATTGAAAATATAAGAATATGGTGATTTTTGGCTTGTAGTATATTTAAAAAAAATTCATAACTCTGGTTCTATTTGAGCTACAATTTCTTTTTTTTTTATTTTAAAGGTAAAAGAACCAGCTTTAATAAAAAAGTACTTGAAAAAAAAATTATTTACAAATTGAAATTATTTTTTTTATTTTTTTTTTTAGTCTTCAGTCATTTTGACTGAGATATACAAGTACAACATGGGTAGAAGAAAAGAAAAAGATACGAACCTGTAAATGCCTCACTTATCTTCTTCAGGTGCCGAAAAAAACCCATAAAAACAGCTACTATAAAAACCAACAATATCTTTCAATATAACATGAAAAAGTCAACCGTTTTACCAAACGAGAAGTTGTAATCGTTCCGCTTATGTCAAAAAAATTTAAATAAAACATAAAAAGTAATACAGTCGTCGCACTTAACGATTAGGTAATTAATGTCTTTATCGAAATTATTCGGCATCGACTAACAAAAAATAAAATCACAAATTAATAAACAATTTGTTTATCATGTAAAATATATGTACGAGTAATTGTAAATTTATTATTTTATTTAAATTTAAATCAAATACGAAATCAAAAAGTATAAGATACGTATTCAATTCAAAACAACCGTATAATTTTTACGTAATAGAACAATTTTAGATCGATTACGCTAAGAATGTCTCTGTTTCAACATAAAAAATAATAATAAAAAATAAATTAATATCTAATGTAATTATACTACAACTAAATTAACCAATAAAATAATATACCCGTTACGAATAAAAAAATATCCCGTTCTTCGCCTGTTGTACTAGTAAAGCATTTTCAGTGTTCTATAATTTTAATATTGAATGAAAAAAAACTTTTTACTTTCCCGTCTAGGTAGCGCTATAGCAGAACTGTAGCTCTAGAAGGGAAACTATTCTAATCGATCGAATTTCAGCATATGCGGTTTTCACCGGATCTTGACCTTTTTACATCTAGGGAATCCAAAAAACCGTATAGAAATTTTCCGAGTGTTAATGTTAGTCTGTATGTGCGTTTAGTGTTGGCTTCTAAATCACCTGTGTTTTTGAAGATATAATAATAAATATCGAACGGTAACTTTTGCTGCTTCTGGACATACTTTAACAAGGAAGGTGATACGTGAACGGCATTGAAAAAATTCGGGATCCTTGCCTGAAATCGAATCCGGCAGATCTTGAGTTCTGTAGTCTAATTTTTTTTTTACGATATGTTACTGTACTAATGACATCACATTAGTATAAACAAGTTTAGTGCACCGAAAAGCCTTTTATTTTTACTGTTTGGCCTCCGGTAATTACCGTTCAGATAATACTTCAGAGGATGATATGTATGAATGTAAATGAAGTGTAGTTTTGTACAGTCTCAGGTCGACCGTTCCTGAGATGTGTGGTTAATTGAAACCCGACCGCCAAAGAACACCGGTATCCACGATCTAGTATTCAAATCCGTGTAAAAATAACTGGCTTTACTAGGACTTAAACGCTGGAGCTCTCGACTTCCAAATCATCTGATATGGGAAGACGCGTTGGTACTAGACCACAACCGGGTGGGTTGCACCGGGCAGCCGGTTTATTGTTTGATAAACGGCAACTACATTTTTTATTATCCTTTGGATTTATTGTGGATAAATATTTACAATTCCTTTGGTCATGTTTATATTAATTAGTTTTATTTCTCAGATCCATATTATGAAGGCTAACAGCAACAAAAAAGAAGAAATAAAAATTCTGAATAGATTTTCTAGAAATAAATTTTTTTCTATTTGTACAGAAAGCGATTCCTTTTTCTTTCTTTTTAGTTAACCGCATTTTCATTACGTAAAAATGAATTAAAAATACATTTAAAAAAAAAACATTTTCATTTCATTTTACACAGCAGTGAGCAAAAAAAAAAATAAATTCAAAATACGAAAATATAAAAAAACAAGATTACAAAGTAAAACGTATAAAAAGACATCCGCATTAAAATTAATTTTTTATAAGTCAAAAGAAAAATGAGTTTCAAAGATTCTCTAGAAGTTAATTACCGTGGAATTAGTTAAGTTATACAAAATAACTAAAAAAGTATACGCGGAATGAGCGTAATGAATTTTTTTATATGCAAAAAGCTACGAAAGAATTAAGAGATAAATTTCCTTTGAGAAGAACAAAAAAAATTAAAAAAGTCAGAATAGAATGGGGAAAACATACATAAAGAAGATAAAGAAATATGTTGAATTTTTTTTTTTTTAACCAGAATGATGTACATAAAAGAACTATTTAAAAAATAAAAACAACGAACCGTAATAGAATGATGTCGAGATGAAACAAAATAAAATTTCAAATAAAACAAAAAAAAAAGAAAAGAAATAAGAAAAAGAAGAAATTTTTTATAAAAGGTAGCAAACTGGAATTCATTACTATACGATAAATATGGAAATTAAACGTAACGAGGAGGTAGAAAGGATTTAAAAGGAAAAAACGTCTAGTTGCCGCCAGTACAAAATCATTTTAAAGGCGTTATGTTACAAAACAAGGGAGTAAAACTTCGTCATTTTACAGAGAAGCTATTCCGACACAGAACGTCACCTAAGTCGACGTCGGTCGGTGCAACCGAGTGTGTACTGAAAACGGATGAAATGAACAGCAGGACGACTCGAAGAGAAGACGGAAGATCTAAAGGCGGCCAAATTAAAAACGAAACAGCCACCGAATATGAAAGAATGAACAACGACGACGCACATAGCGTCAACGTATCTAACTACGTTCTACTTTACACCTTTTTAACAGAAATTGTTTTCAAAGTACTGTTATAACAGAGACAAAGTTGCCTATCGCTTCAGTAACCGTAATTTCCATTATACTTAAATTTGAATTAATTCAAAACTTAATCTTTGTAAAATAATTAAATTAACAAAACAATGAATATAAAATAAAATAAATTACAAAAACTTTAATGCCGTTATTATAATTTAATAACTCCCGAAAATATAATAAAATTACCATTTATTTTATTATTTCTACCTTTTACTACTAAAGAAACTAATTTTTATATAACGCTAAAACAAACAAAACTAACCAATATTTTTACGGCTCGACGTCTTTTAGATTCTTTTTACTCGATGTGTCAACTTAATCCGAACAATTTTTAAGTAAACTGGTAAAAAAAAATCCCATGTGGACACCACATGACTTTCCTATACGCCTATTAAATTACATATATTTTTTATTACAATTTTTGTTTTTTTTTGTTTTTGTTATTGAATGATTTATTGTAATTTTTTTTACACTTAAGAGGTTTATAATTAATAAATCAATATATTTAAATTAAACCCACCGGATTGGTCTAGCGGTGAACGACTCTTCCCATCTCAGCTGATTTGGAAGTCGAGAGTTCCAGCGTTCAAGTCCTAGGATTACACGGATTTGAATACTAGATCGTGGATACCGGTGTTCTTTTGGTGGTCGGGTTTCAATTAACCACACATCTCAGGATTATTCGAACTGAGACTGTACAAGACTACACTTCATTTATATTCATACAAATCATTCTCTGAAGTATTATCAGAACCGTAATTAGCGGAGGTTAGACAGGAAAAGAAAGAAGTTTAGTAAATGCCGACCCGCCGTTAGTTACCGCCACACCCGCGCGAATTAAATACGGTATGCGCGCCAGCTTTGCTTAGAATCATTGAATTAAATAAGCGAAAAAATATGATATTTAAATACATTGTTAAATATTTTTAAATGAGTTGTGTGTGTGTGTGTGTGTAAGACTTCATTTACACTCATACATATCATCTTCTGAAGTATTATCTGAAAGGTAATTACCGGAGGCTAAACACGAAAAAGAAAGGAAAATATATATAAATTTTAAAAAAAAAGTTAAAAAGAAGAAAGGAAATGAAGTCGGATTCGAACCGATTCCCCTTGCAAGATTGAAATACTCTATTAATAAAGATTTTATTGGGATATAATTCTGGAACATTTAAGTAAGTACCATTTATGATATATCGTTGAAAATCTCTCAATGATGGCTTATCACTGCAGTTAAAAAAAGTCCAACATCCGAGTTTTTTCGATTTTGGGCTTTTTTGGACACTTTTGGTCCATTCGCTTGCAATCAAAAGGGAAGATGTAAAACTAGACGTTAAAGCACTACTATATCGAAAATTTCAAAATTCTACGGCTAATCGCTTTTGAGTTATGCGAAATACATACGCACATACGTCGTATTTATTCCCTCATACGTCGTATGAGGGAATAAAAAAAACGAAAGTATCAGTTATTTGTTTTTAGGCGAATTACCATAATGGACATTACCGCCTGAGAAACACAGGCTCAATAAAATCTAATGCACACCAAAAAACAAACATTTACATCTACAATAAAACTTAAAAAAACAAATTCAAGTACTGTCACTCAGCGTAACGCAGGGATTAATCTATAAGTTAAAGTAGAAATTGTAAAAAGACGCCCATTAAATAAAAAATTTTCAGATGCTAAACCTTTATGAGGATCCGTGTCTTAGTTCCGGCAAAAAGAAAATACCATATAATTTTCTACCTATTAAATAAGTAGCGTTTTTGAGTTAAAGTAAATTATACGATCGCAAAGTAATGATTCCGCACCCCACCCGCAAATGAATTTAACACGACGGGTGCAGTTTATCGTTATAGCAATAGTTAAGCACACGCGATGACGACCGGTTATTTAGCGGTAAACCACCACTGATAATAGCCAATTACAGTTGGGCACACAATTCCCCTTCTACACCTAAAAGAAAGAAACACCTTCAGATTATCTGAAGGGCAGATAAGGGATGACGTCAAATAAAGGGAGGGGCGTTGACTAAACGTTATATAAGACAAACAAAAATTTAAAAGTACCAATGCAAGAAGAAACGAGAGAGAAACACGACAACAAAATACCAAATTCCTTACCAACCATCCCGACCCCACTTTCCTACTGACCGACACAACGTCCAAGACAATCCAACCAAACTCATTTTCTTTCATTTTTTAAATCAAATTAAATTAAATTAAATGTAACAAGTACAGGCCCCAAAATCGCCTCCTGCGCGCTTTCCTTAAGAGAGGACGACCTTTTAAACTAAGATTTCAGCCCACTCTAGGATGAAAGGGAACGCGTCACGGAAGATAGGCTTATTAGCACTTTTGTTCCGCCGGGTCCCTACCGTTAAAACCCTCCATTGTATCCAAATTTCACAAAACAAATCGACGCCATCTCCTATTAATAACCCGCCACTATAGTAGAATCGCCCAGCAACAAAGGACGCAAGTTTGTATACTGCGAAAAGTAGAAGGGTATTCCACACTCCGACATCCTTGCGTTCCGTTCCAAAAGTACCAATACAGTAACTTTTGATAATGGAGTTATTCCGAAACGCGTCAACCTAAATTAAAAGAATGAAGCTAAGAAGGTAAACAGTACTCATCGTAATTATATCGATTAAGAAATATTTCTTTCTTTTAAATTCTGAAGATGACAGCTACAATTGAAAGCTCTAATAAAAATATATAACTCGACGTTAAAAATAATTTCATATGAATATATGCATACATTTATTATTTTTTAATTAAGAAAAACTCTGTAATTTTCCGAATAGAGAGAAACATGTAATTTGCCATAATTATTTTTCAAGATACGTTTTAAAAATATCCTCAACTAGAAAGATTCAATATGTTACTGGTACGAAGAACTGATGTATGTATTATGAAACGTAATAAATTAAAGAAAAATTACAATAACGTCAAATATAAAAAACTAAATTAAATAATTGAGTCGATCGATTTGGAAAACTTAAGTATAATTACTTTTTAAAAAACCATAAAACAAAGATATAATGAAATCATAATAAACTGAAATAAAATGTAGAAAGATAAATCAATTTATAATAAAAAAATTCACAATAATAATAATAAACAAACCCTGAATTAAAATTAAATCCGACTTTACTACTTAAATTTTATTATTAAAAGTAAAAAAAAAAAAAAAATTGAAAAAGAAAAATTAAATACAAATAAATAAAACGTAAACGATCATAAATAGAAAACCGGAAAGAAAATATAAACTGAACGTTGAAAGGTTATGATGCCTTAAGGGATACCATACTATAAAAAAAAAGAAAGAGAGAAAAAGATTTATCTTTATTCAAAACAAAAAAAAGAAAGAATAACGATGAGGACAAATGCGAGAATAAAAGAAATTTCCACGGGTGACGTACGTAAGGTTAGGTTACGTTATACCCACAAATCTTATATACACAAACGCATTCGCTAAAACTGAAAAGAAAAGACAGAAGCAACAATACATAAGAAAAAGACAAGACACATAAACAGAGCTGGGCCATCTGATCGGATAGCGGGTCTCAAGAAGGTTTCCGTACTTCAAGTCCCATAGACTGGAAACGTTGAAATTTTACAGAAGTAGACTCGTGAGGCAACTCAACTGTGAAAACTAAAGAAAGGTATATATATATATATAGAACAGACAATCGGGTAAAAAAAGTGACATAAGGGGATCGAAGAACTTAGTACAAGAGTGTGGGGGGAAGTTAGTATAAGAAGGAAAAGTAAAGAAAGAAAAAAACACATGTAGTAAAAGATAGAAGAAGAGATGGAAACAACATTTTGATTTAGATACGTCATGGGACTTCCACAAACCTAACCTGTCATGAATTCTGGAACTCATTCTTTCTTGATTTTTCTTTATCTCTTTTTATTATTCTGTCCTTTACGCTCTTGTCCACCTACCTTTACCTTTTTTTTTTCTTTTAAAGAACTTTTGCTCGGTTCACCGCTTTTCAAGCAGATATATATATACCTTCTTGTAGTATAAACTCGTAGATATATTTTCACTGCAATAAAATAAACTGGACATTCAAATGTTCTCTATTTACGACTCGAGTATTTAGTAAAAGAGAAAGAAGTCTTCTTCCTTTTAATGACCTTACTCAGTCTACTTCCAGTCTATCGTTTTTATTCATCAAGAAAATCTTATATTTTCTTTTAACAATGGGAGCTATATTTACTTAATAAGACGCTATTCAGTTCGAACAACTTGAAAAAAATAAAATGTTTAGATTTTACCAACTTGAAATTTCCTATAATATAAAATCCGACATGACCGTACTGCAGTAGGAATAATTTAGTAAATTACTTTTATTTAGTGACTTTTTACTCTTATACTGAAAAAAATCAGTTAATAAATTGTACAAAGATAACACGACTGAATGACTAATAATAACGTTAAATTTAAAAGAATTCCTACATTTTTCTATGTCAAAGAAAAGAACATGTAAAAAAAACTACCAATACGTTCCTTCGACTGTGTTGACACCTTTTTTTTTTTTTTATGCGGCTGAGCCGCGTTCCGGGAAAATCTGACAGCTATGTAATATTTCTGATGCAAGGCTTACACACACACACACACACACACACACACACACACACACACACACACACACACACACACACACACACACACAACCTAATTTAAAATATTAAACCATTTATTTAAATATAATATTTTAAATTTATTTAATTCAATGATTCTAACTAAAGCTGTCTACTTGGCATTTATAGACCTAGAAAAGGCATTCGATAACGTAGACTGGAATAAAATGTTAAGCATTTTTAAAAAATTAGGGCTCAAATACAGAGATAGAAGAAAAATTGCTAACATGTACAGGAACCAAACGGCAACAGTAATAATTGAAGAACATAAGAAAGAAGCCCTAATAAGAAAGGGAGTCCGACAAGGATGTTCCCTGTCTCCGTTACTTTTTAATCTTTACATGGAACTAGCAGTTAATGATGTTAAAGAGCAATTTAGATTCGGAGTAACAGTACAAGGTGAAAAGATATAGATGCTACGATTTGCTGATGATATAGTAATTCTAGCAGAGAGTAAAAAGGATTTAGAAGAAACAATGAACGACATAGATGAAGTCCTACGCGAGAACTATCGCATGAAAATAAACAAGAACAAAACAAAAGTAATGAAATGTAGTAGAAATAACAAAGATGGACCGCTGAATCTGAAAATAGGAGGAGAAAAGATTATGGAGGTAGAAGAATTTTGTTATTTGGGAGGTAGAATTACTAAAGATGGACGAAGCAGGAGCGATATAAAATGCCGAATAGCACAAGCTAAACGAGCCTTCAGTAAGAAATATAATTTGTTTACATCAAAAATTAATTAAAATGTCAGGAAAAGATTTTTGAAAGTGCATGTTTGGAGTGTCGCTTTATATGGAAGTGAAACTTGGACGATCGGAGTATCTGAGATGAAAAGATTAGAAGCTTTTGAAATGCGGTGCTATAGGAGAATGTTAAAAATCAGACGGGTGGATAAAGTGACAAATGAAGAGGTACTGCGGCAAATGGATGAAGAAAGAAGCGTTTGGAAAAATATAGTTAAAAGAAGAGACAGACTTATAGGCCACATACTAAGGCATCCTGGAATAGTCGCTTTAATATTGGAAGGACAGGTAGAAGGGAAAAATTGTGTAGGCAGGCCACGTTTGGAATATGTAAAACAAATTGTTAGGGATGTAGGATGTAGAGGGTATACAGAAATGAAACGACTAGCAGTAGATAGGGAATCTTGGAGAGCTGCATCAAACCAGTCAAATGACTGAAGACAAAAAAAAAAATTGAAAATAGTTTAAAAAAAAATTAATTAAAAAAAGTAGATGAAAATGAATTTTGACTTTAAAGGAAATTTTAAATTAATTTCTTGGAAGCTCTTTTATATGTTTAGGATATTAATGCAAGAAATATCTAGCATTTTTATTATTATTATTATTTTATAATAATAATAAAATTATTTTATAAATTTGTAAAGTTCATTTACTTGTTTGCCGAAATACGTGAAAAAACTTTGCCTTTAATATTGTATATTATTACAAAAAAAAATCTGCTTTAAACAGCACATGAATTTATTGTACGCCTATTAGATTACATATACACATTTTTAAAAGTACAAAAAATTTTATTTATCTTCTGTTCTTTTTTTCATTGTTATTATTGAATTATTATTTATCGTAAATGTTTTTTTTTACAATTAGAGGTTAAAAAATTATTAATAAATCAATATATTTAAATTAAAAACAGTTAAAAAAAAAGGAGATGAAGTCGGATTCGAACCGATGTGTCTTCCCCTCGAAATATCTAAATATTTCATTAATTATAATGTTATTTTGCTATAACTCTGGAACCAATAAAAATAAGTACAACTTAGATATCGTTGAAAACCACTCAATGGGAGCTTATTACTGCGTTAAGAAAAAGTCCAAAAAAAATTTTTTTTTTTTGGAATTTTGAGTATTTTTTGGACACTTTTGGTTCAGTCGATTTCAATCTTAAAGGAGAGGTGCACAACTAGATATTTCAGGAGTCTTAAATCTAGAATTTCAACAACCCACGGCTAATCGTTTTTGAGTCGTGCGAGATATATACGTACGTACAGACGTCACGCCGAAACTAGTCAAAATGCATTCAGGGATGGTTAAAATGGATATTTCCGTTGAAATCTGAGAACAGAATTTTTTCGGGATTACAATACTTCCTTTACTTCGTACACGGAAGTAAAAAAAAAAAGCAGTATTTATAAAAAACTTTTCGGATACTCTTAATGAGCTAAAATATCATTCCCTACTAATGACTCTAAAATAAAAACAATATTTTAAAAAAATTACGATAAACGTATTATACAGATATAAAAAGGTTATCCTTATAAACGAAGAATAAATTAAATAATTCTGATAAAAACCAAAGAAAAAATAAAACAATATAAAGACTTTAAACTAAATTATACACATTTATATTAAATACCCGTATACGAATCTATGTGACATTAACAGCCATGCGATTAATCAAATCTAAAGAATTATATCTGAATTAGACATTCACGTCAGACCGCATATTACAACTGGCCCTTTGTCACAGTTTGTATAAACCACTTACAATATACTTTCTAAATAATGTATTAAAAATACTGCCACAATAATGCCTAGACGGCTTAACTCTTATAAAAAAAAAAAAATATATATATATATATATATAAGAACCGGAGAAAAAACCATGAAAGACGTCAACAAAAGGTACGTTAGTTATGATAGACGTGGATGAACATTAGTGAAAGAGAGGGAAATATATTTGTACAACAATCCCTCCAAAAAAAAAAAAATCTTTTATAACTCGCTATTGTATTTTCTCCCGTTACTCCACGTAAAATAAAAAAAAAAAAAAAAGTAAAAATAAATGAATTTTAACTAACAAATAGAATTAATGTTGAATAAAGAATAAACACAAAAATTACAAATAATTTATATCGATAAAAAAAACAAAAAAGAGACAAAAATCTATTTTTAACAGATTCGAAATAACAGAAATTTTCAATTAATATTAACCCTTAACTAATTATTACTAACCCTTAATTTGGCAGTCACAAAATGACAAAATCTAAAATTACAATTCGAAAAAAATGTTTTTCTTTAATATTTATATGTTTTCAAAGCCGTTTTTCATTAAAATATATACACATACAGTTTTTTTTTATTTATTTAGCCGACGAAGAACCGCACCAAGAAACAGTTTAGATTCATGGTTTCCTTTTTTGGCGTTTTCTTTCCATATTTTACAATAGTTTATCATCTTTTGCTTTATCATAATCATCGGTTACTTTATTCTCATTCTCTTGAAAACCCTTGAAATTATGTACCGGTTTATTGATCGTTGTTTTATCTTATATTAATTCATCAGATGTTTGTTTTCATAACTTTTGGGTCTTTTTGAACCAATCTCTCAGTTTTTTCCAAATGAAAAATAATATATTAAAAAATGTATTTTGTGAGCATGTTATCATTCATTCTCATAAGGTGGCCGTAGAATTTTCTGATGAAATCTAAAATTTTCTCAGTTTCATTGTTTTTCTTTTTTTTTCTTCTTTTTTTGCCTTCAGTCATTTGACTGGTTTGATGCAGCTCTCCAAGATTCCCTATCTAGTGCTAGTCGTTTCATTTCAGTATACCCTCTACATCCTACATCCCTAACAATTTGTTTTACATATTCCAAACGTGGCCTGCCTACACAATTTTTCCCTTCTACCTGTCCTTCCAATATTAAAGCGACTATTCCAGGATGCCTTATTATGTGGCCTATAAGTCTGTCTCTTCTTTTAACTATATTTTTCCAAACGCTTCTTTCTTCATCTATTTGCCGCAATACCTCTTCATTTGTCACTTTATCCACCAGTCTGATTTTTAACATTCTCCTATAGCACCGCATTTCAAAAGCTTCTAATCTTTTCTTCTCAGATACTCCGATCGTCCAAGTTTCACTTCCATATAAAGCGACACTCAGTCCGGTAATCGCCGAGCAAGCTAGGCGGTATTCATCCCACTGCGAGAACCAGAACACCACGTGTTCTCGAATATCCGGGTCGCCGCAGTAAGAGCAGTAGGGGTCATCCACCCTCCTCCTACCACACAGGTACACGCGAAAGATCCCATGGCCGGTCAGGAATTGCGTAAGCCAATAGTTCAGTTCGCCAAACCTCCGACTGGCCCACGGCTTTATATCGGCGATAAGGCGGTGCGTCTACCTGCCCTTGGTGGACGCATACCACCTAGCTTGTCAATCTCGGAATAGGGCCGCATGTATGTCCCGCTTGGGAACTCCCGGGTGGCCCAACACTCGAGCCTCCGCCAGCTAGTAAGAGGTGGCTGCCTCGTGATTACCAGCACCGTCTCTTTCGACACCGAGGGCATATGCTGATGCCACTTTTGAGGGCCATGCGACGCTGTACTCCCTCTAGGATTCTCCTGTTGCGCCCCACGACCATGAACCTCTTCCACGCCGTAAAGAAGTGTTGCGTTGACCGCGTATGAATAGGTAAGTACTTAGGTTAATGAATATTATCGTAGCTAAAGATTTACAAGATATTCTTATAGAATACTTCTCTCTGGAAAACGGTGAATTCTGATCAGATTTGGCTATAACGTTGAACTGGTAGATTTTTCTTTCCATTTATTATTATTAGCTCTTCATTGGGGATTTACGGGAAATACTTTATAAATTTATAAGAATTAAAGAGCGCGTTTTTGAGAAATAATAAAAAACGTCTTATTCAGTAAAAAAAAAAATTATTACATTATACCAGTAAAGAACGACATACTAATTACTAATAGTTCAACCGCTTAGTAACGAGAAGTAAAAAGTAAATGCAAACATATTCAGTAACAAAATTTTAAATAATTTAGAGCCGTCACATTATTTTTTAGGTAGGAAAAATTAAATTACTTTGAAAAATATCTAAAAGCTTAAATAATTTTCCAGAGTTTAAAATAGCAGTGTTTACATGGCCGGAAGGATTTTAAAAATCATGTAAATTTCAGTTTAGTTCTAGTATTTTATTAAAATATGTAACAGACAACAACAACAGGAAGGAAGAGCATTTTATTAATATACGAGTATAATCGT
The DNA here is from genome assembly GCF_047948215.1 of Lycorma delicatula. Classification (NCBI taxonomy): domain Eukaryota; kingdom Metazoa; phylum Arthropoda; class Insecta; order Hemiptera; family Fulgoridae; genus Lycorma; species Lycorma delicatula. The sequence goes on from NC_134466.1 coordinate 66,438,392, forward strand.
AAACTACGATACACAGCGAAGCCAAACCAGAGGAATATCCGGAAGGTATATCTCAAGGGAGGTTCATCGGACATATCCTATGGACATAAACAAGTACGCAACAGCAGTCGTAGTCGGAAAGAGGTAGGGGGTTAAGGTTACATAAGGGCAAACGATAATAGCCGGAAGCTTGAGCGCGCGACCATGCAATTTGAACTTCTTAAATTATGCATAGAATATATATAGTTACCGACAAGCGGTTAAATGGGACGGTTAGTCGGGAGCATATACATACATATATACACAGACGTGCACACGCGCACGGGAGCCTGGTGAGGTCCCTAGGGATATTCAAACACATGACAGCAGACAACGAGGAGAGTGATGAGTGTGCATTTACCATTTATATATATATTATACAGTAGACTTGCATTTGTGTGAATTATGCGCGCGCGCATGTGTGTGTATACCCAGATTAAAAGCACAAAGGGATAAAAGGACGACATAAACCCAACATAACAATTAAATGCACTCTTGTCACTAACATAAAATAGCACTTTTTATAAAAAGAATTGACTGACATATAAATGGCTAACATTTTACCCTGTTTTATTCATTTTTCCCTTAATTACCTCATAAATTAAATATAATATTAACATTATAGTGTGCGCGTGTACGCATGCGCACTCACCCATGAAAGCAAACTCGAGAAAGTAATATATTTTTACAACAACCACTCCTTCTAAAACAGAAGGAAAAAATATATTTACCAAAAGATGTCATATATATATATATATGTGTGTGTGTGTGTGTGTGTGTGTGTGTGTGTGTGTGTGTGTGTGTGTGTGTGTGTGTGTGTGTGTGTGTGTGTGTGTGAGACAGAGAAAGAAAAGCGCAAATGAATTATTTTCATTTGCTATAAATTATTTACTAAAAGTTAAGAGCTCTTAACTCTTGAAATAAAAATTATACAATTTAGGAAGGAAGCTCCATTTGTTGTTGAGAAATATTAGAGTGTATAAAGGTCTCTTTTCCATCTTTTTAACCACCACTTTTCGTAATGTACGAGATCAATTCAAAAAATAATTGAAAATTTTAAATGTTCAGTTATTACTGTCAACCGCACGTCACTAAATATCTCGGTTGGCGGATATATTTAGTGACGTGCGGTTGACAGCATTGTGTTCCGCATAACCTCCTCTGTAACCACATGTTCTTGGATTGTTGATATCTCGTTTAGTTATCGTGTTATTGTTGAGTGCAACGTGTGTAAGTGTTAGTATCGAATTTTGTAACAAAAGATTTTCGGGAGCAACGATAAAACGTAAAATTTTGCGTGAAACTATGAAAAACTTTCACAGATACGTTTCAACTTTTGAAACAAGCTTACGGAGATGATGCTCCCGGTCGTACGCAACGTCACGAATGTTTTCACGATTCAAAAGTTGTCGTCAGTCGATTGAAGATGACCCTCGACTAGGAAAATCGTCGACCGATAACACCCGCGTTCAGAAAATCAACGATCTGGTGCGTGCAAATCGCCGAACTGACTGTCAGATAACATGCAGAAAAGGTTAGCATCTCGACTTGATCATGCCAAGAAATTTTGTCTGAAAAATTGAACTTGCATCGAGTTGCAGCAAAGTTTGTTCCTCTTTTACGACCGGACAGCAAAAAAGAAAATAGAGTGGACCTTTGTCGGCAACTTCTTGAACAAGCCGATGACGATGAAACATTCACGCAATGGTTCTTAACGAGAGACGAAAACCGGCTTTACGGCTACGACTTCGAGACGAAAGTTCAATCATCACAATGGATCGCCAGAAGATCTCCACGACCCAAGAAAAAATGTCAGCCTCTATCCGATGTCAAAGTGATCCGGATTGGGGATTGAATTTCCATACCATGCGAACTCTTTACAAAGGTGTCTGTGAGGCCATAATGTTGTACGGTGCGCCTGTTTGGGATCATCGTATGCAACTTAAGAGTTATAAGGACATCTTATTACCAGCCCAGCTTCTTCTTTTATTAGCTGTTGTCGGGGGTTACAGCACTGTCTCGCGTGAAGCAGTTTCTGTTATCGCCGGCAAGAAACCAACTGATATCCCAGCTACGGAACGTAACAAGCGTTATGTCGCTAAGAAGGCAGGCCTTCTGACTCCATGGCGTATGCGTGAGATTGAAGACCAAGGTTTCGAATCTTGGCAGGTTAGGTGGAATGAACCTCTTACTGATCGGTATAGGCGTGGTATCTTCCCAGATGCGACTTGTTTGCGAGCGATTAGGTGGATTTCCTCCAATCGGAATATCACACAATATTTAGGGAGAGGTTGGCTAAATTTGTTTTAGTTGACTCCGGCCTTTGCCCAGATAGTAGAGTCGATGACACCGTAAACCATCTCCTTTATGCTTGCCCCGACAAGTGGCTGAACGTACCAGAGTTGTTAGTTAACTCCTTTCTGGATCTACGGATTAATTGGAAAACCTTCAAAAATGGTCGACAGTGGCTGACTTCCTAAGATTTCTCGCCCTGCGCAGATCAACTGAGAGGGGTCTGATTAGAGTAGTACCACGAGTGGCTAGATTACTGCCCGACGCTGGATTGGCCGGATGAAGGCGCAGTGGGATATCGAGCCCTGATTAATTGTTTAAATTAGTATGTAGCATTGTTGTGATCGACGAGGTGATATCCGTACTACCGAGAAGTATGGTTGTCCACAACACCGAAAGGTGTGGATACTGCCCTACCGGCAGCGAACTGTTTAAGGTGATAGCCCTGCGATGGAGCTGTACTGGGAGCTCATGAGGTCCGTCCTCAATTCCCTGGAAGACCAAACCAGATAAAGAAAATGTCACACAGGACTCTGCGATGGAGCCGAGCGAGACAAAGAGGTCTGCCCTCGACACCCTTGTGGACCAGACCAGAGGATAATTGAAAGTTAATTTAAGATGATTAATTATTATAACTAAATTAAGGAATTAGGTTGAAATTATCGTTGTTGCGAACAACACATTTTAAGTGGTATGAATTTAGTGCTGAATAAAACTCGTTCAAGTTAAGTTGAAACATTTACAGTCACATAGCTAGTAAAGGTATGTAGTGGACTAGGCGCGGAGTTAGCGCTTCCGTGGACTCAGTTTGCTAGTTTAAATGCAACGAAGTAGAACAGAAGAGAGATGTCCGAAAGAAGCCTGCAACAAAGGCCTTAGCCTTTGTTGCAGGCTAAATGTAAATGTCTATTGAGGCATATATCGATGGCATCCCAACGGAGGCCTGACTGATGACTGTGAGATGTAATCACTTGAAGGGTCAATAAACGACCTCCAATAAATCCCATCAGGTCTAGGGGGGGGGGGGGAGGTTTGGCGACCGGAATCGCCAAAAGGTGGGTGTCTCTCTACGAGAGTTGGAATGTCAAAGTGATGCTCTCTGTTTTTTCTGATTTTTTTTTTTTTTGGAACTGTACATTTTGAATTCATGCCTCAAGTTGTAACAGTGAACCGTACGTACTAACAAGGCGTTTTACAACGGTTACGTGAAAAAATCCGCGAAAAGAGACCCGAGTTGCGATGAGACTATTCACGGTACCTTCACCACGACGATGCGTCCACACATTCAGCTCTGTCAATTCGTCTAGTTTAGTGCTAAAATTCAGATGACTATCCTTTCTCAGTCTCCCTTCTCGCCAGACCTGGCTCCTTCAGATTTTTTTTTATTTCGGAAATTAATATCAGTTATAAGGACGCCGTTTTGAGATTATTGATGATATTAAAGCAAATTCGTCAAGGACCTTAAAGGCCATTTTAAATGAAACTATCGAGGATTCCTTCGCGAAACGGAAACACCGCTGGGAAAAAGTGTGTGATTAGGGGACGGGAATACTTTGAACGGGACAAGGACCAATAAACTGTAAAATTAATAATAAAAATTAAAAAAATAAAGTTTGGTTATTTTTTGAACAGACCTCGTAATTAAAAATTAATAAAAGAATTAAATTTTAAATATACTTATTAGTGTATGCCAATAATCTTGTGGTAAAGTATTTACGTAACCATACATAATAAAATCCAGCGCATTAAGTATAAAAGTACTTCAAGTAATGATATTTATTTTACGATACTTTAATGTTGAAATTAAACACTTAACAGAACGGCGGTGAAATTTACATCATTATTTCAATATACCGTGTGATTAATTTAAAATTACTTACAATCTTAATTAAAAAATAAAATTTTTACCAACAATTCTCTAATTAAAGGTTTAGAATTTATATATTAATGAACTTGTTTTTACGCAACACTGGATAATTGAACTACTTACAGACTAATACTAGTTCATCAGAAGCATTTTATTTAAATAATAGGTAAAATTTCTTAAATATAAAATAAAAAATATATTTTTTTTTTATAAAAGAACCACGAAAAGTGCAAATTTTGCAAAAAAGAGCATAAAACAGGAAATGGATTTAATAAAAAGAAACTGATGGATAAATTAAAACTACACAAGAGGTACTAAAAATAATGTAATCCATAAAAATGTTTATTTGTAAAGAAACAAAACTTAAGGGGTTTAAAACTTGAGAATGCAAAGTAAGTAACACCGAGCGAGTACTAAAAGCAAATGTTAACCGAGACAACAAAACGCAGGTGTGTCCTTATCGATATAAGTGTAAGGTGTACAACTAGGTAAAACAAATGTTAAAGTAACATTGTAACCGTTATATTGTTAAGAAGGGTTTTGACGGTTAGGTAAAAGGGCCGGTAACCGTAGCAGAACGAGTACAACAAGAGAAGAAAAGGGTTAGGAAGTAGGTGGAGATCGGGTAACGGATGATTGTATTGGTTCCAGTATATGAGTCGGGTTACGGTGGCGCGAGGGTTGGAAAAGTAGGAAAACCGTGGCAGGGGTGGGATGGAAGGTAAAGATAGAGGTGATGTCACGCAGAAGGCATTATCGCTTCAGACTAAGTGGATTTCAACCCCGGAAGGGGCTAATACTTAAACCTTAAACCCCCACCCCACCTATTTCATATATATATATAGCCACTATTCCTTGCTACTTGGATTCATTCTATCCTTTTCCATCCCCCTAACCTTAATATCTCTCTCTTTCAAAATATCCTCTATCAAAACAGAAAACGTGCAAAGCTTCCAAACCTTAAACCTTAACCACGTTACCTCTTTATCGCCCCTCCACAGCCTTAAAGCCGTACCGCAAACGCTTTCTTAATACGATTCAACATCTCTCCTTATTCTTTAAAGGTTTTGCTCCTACAATATTAAGAATTAAGACATAGGCTTCCTACATAAAAACATTGTTACATACACCGTTAACAAGAACTGCAAACAACAATTGCAATATCATTTTCATCTCAATTTTGTACCCGTAGTCTTATACATAGTTTGAAACACCAGAAACCTAAAAAGCAAAAACTAATTTTCCTTTTTTTTATAAAAAATTTCAATAAAAGTTTTTTATTTTCATGTAATATGAAACTTTCTAGAATTTCTATATTGTTGATATAGATAAAAAATTGTTTTTAACATGATTGTTTTTTTTTTTGATTTTTTTTTTTTAATACAATCAGAATTTTTTAATAATAATTTTTAAGCGTGAGGTACTGTATCTGTATTTTATTTTTATATTTGAATATACGAGTACATTTTTACTAATTTATTATTGATTTTTTTTTTTAATTTTAAGAAAATATATTTAAAATAAAAAGAAAGAACATGTAAAAATAAATAAATGGAACGCACAAAAATAGATACAAGAAGGAAATGCATCAAATTAACTACGAATAGCTTATAATAAGTACATGTTAAATAAAAGAAAAAACAAACAAATGTGAATCATAATGATACAATACCACCAAGAGACTATAATATATTATTATTACTCATACAGTAACCAAAGAATAAAAACTAAAAATGATAACGCACCAAAATATGAATTACTGAAAAGGGAATAAGCTGATACAGGGTTGTTAAAAGGAGGAAGGGTAAAGAAGGCAAAAGAGAAGAGTATTTCGATGTCGCAAGGTTAATTGATGAATGGGGCATCTGACAGAGGTGGTAGTACAAGCAACCGCATTGCACAGCAGTCTGCATTATCCACAAAGTTGAATGAATGATTGATATTATAGAACAAGAATATCTGACAACTACTCACTCTAGGCTACGCAAAACTAATTTAGTATCGCTAAATAATGTAGAACAGAAGCGAATCCCTGAATATATGATCAGAGTATAACTATTTCACGTTTAAATGTGTTTTTTTATGAAATATACTCGTACCACTGACAGGATCAAAAAATCCTTTTTCAAAGTCCTTACCCAGAAAATATTCTATTCTAATTACAAAATTAATTTACAACCGATGTTAAAATGATAATATTCCTTTGTACTGTTGTATTTATAGATTTTAATTATTCTCGCTCGGATAACTTGTTAAAAAAAAATACAGCCGATTCAAATTTGCACTTCACCTTCACCACCGCTACACCTTCACTTCACCATCGCTACATAATTTTAGGTATAAATACGAGCAATACCAGTTATAAATATATATACAAAAAATTTTCTTTTCTAATTACAGCTAGCGAAACATTTCAGCCTCATTTTAGCTACAGAAATGGAATGAAACCGTACCAAAATTTTGGAACTGAAATTAATAGCGAATAAATATGATCCCGAAATTATATCGTTGATAATTGCCAAGAAAAGCCCCTACAAAATGCTTTGTTAACTTTGGTATAAATTAACTTTCTTTTAAATTGTGGATAAACAAATAAAAATTTCTAACAAAATTCATTGATAACAATATTCTGGAAAAAACTGATGTATGTGGCAAAAAATGCATAATTTTATTAAACAGAACAAAAATTTTTCTTAGTAATGCGAAAATGAACAAGAACTAAAAATAAAAAATTTGTAAAATAAATTACAATGTCTTTGTGAACGGTGTGGGGTTTTGAACATGGATTAAATGAAAACAAAAATAGTTGAAGTTCATATTGACTACTTATCGAATTTGTCATCTGGAACAGTTTTTTGTACAACTAATAAATTTCAATACGTATACCATTATTCGCTCGGAAAATCATAAAAGAATGGTGAGGTTCTGTAATTCAGATCAAGGGAGTAGGACCCACCGGGTTGGTCTAGTGGTGAACGCGTCTTCCCTTATCAGCTAATTTGGAAGTGTGAGAGTTCCAACGTTCAAGTCCTAGTAAAGCCAGTTATTTTTACACGGATTTGAATACTAGATCGTGGATACCAGTGTTCTTTGGTGGTTGGGTTTTAATTAACCATTCATCTCAGGAACGGTCGAACTGAGAATGTACGAGACAACACTTCATTTTACACTCATACATATCATCCTCATTCATCCTATGGAATATATCTGAACGGTAGTTACCGGAGGCTAAACAGGAAAAAGAATAAGAAGATCAAGGCAGTAGCGAAATTTTGAGAAGTAATGTTTGGTAGCCCTGATAAAATCAAAACCAAAATTTACATTTGAAACCATCACATCGGTTTTTGTATTATAGCTGAGGTATGTTTGGTTCGTTACTATGTTCGCTGTTCAAGAAAAAGCAAATGTGTTTTGCGGCAGGCTGAATTAAAGTCCGTAATTTCAGTTCAATGTGCATTTCGACGTGAATATGGAAAAGAGCCACCGCGTTAGAATAATATACCACCATCGGTTCAAAAACTGTACCTGCACAGATTCCGCCTACGTGCAGACCCTGGATGTGTCTACTGCGGGGAAGTATATACCCCAGAACACACCTTCTTTGACTGTGGAAAGTAGGTGCCGCTACGGAGAGACCTCAGGGTTCTCCGACTGACACCGGACAAGATTCTGGAGTAAATGCTCAGGGGAGATACAGAGTGGCATGCAGTAACAGAACTAGTCACAAACATTCTGCAAGAGAAGGAGCAGGGTGGACAGCTGAACAGATAGTGAGAAGAAACGGGAAGGCACCATGTCTAGGATGCCTTGGCTGACTCAACTCAAATGAGGAGGCGAGGCTCCCCGATAATAACATGCTGTCTGGCAGAACACAGAAGACTAGCGAAAACCTCAAGAAGTGAGATGAAAAATACCGAACTGGAGAGCGAAGGGAGGACGGACAGCCCTCTACAAGCTGGCGTTCGTTCGTGGTTGCATGGATGGGCGACAGTGAAAATGCACGGGTAGTCTGAACACACTGAGCTCGAAGGCACTTCCTGAGGCTGACTAATACTTAAATGTGGTTTCCGGCCTCGGGAGGAGGGATTTGTCCGATAACAAGAGTATGAGACAAAAAACTGATGGACGAATCAGACAATCTGCAATCAGTAGTCCTAAGAAATCCATCTCTTGCCGAAGCCTCGAGTTAGACATTCCGAAAACAACGATTCACAAAGTTTTATACAAAATATTGCAAAATAAACCTACTTCATTTAAAGGAAAGGATTAATGAAGCAATACCATAACAAACGATATGTTAATTCGGATACAGGCAGAAACTTGAGTATCGACTGGACATTTGCCAAAAAAATAACTGTGCACATATTGACATTTACTAGTTATATAAAAAAAATCCCTTTCGGCACGCCGGAAGGCAGAGGTAGATTTCACCGATGCTATGTAGGGGATAAAAAAGATTTCCACCTTAAAGTTAAGAAAAACATCAAATTTACTCAATATGATAATGGTTGGACATGTTTACCATACGACAAGCCGCATATTCTTACAATTCCAGCAATATTTTGGTCTGTTTGAGATGACAAATTTGATATATAATCATTGACTTCGTTATAATATAATGTAAAATCATTTATACTTTTTTCTGTAATAAAATAAATACAAGTAATAGTGTATCGTAGATACACATTATTTGAAAAATAAAGCAAAACTGTTAACATTTGTGTTTTTTCAAAGTTAATTTAAGTATCATAATTTATTATTTTCCCCATTTTGTCACCCCCTACACCCCCCAGATGATACAAATTAAGGAGATCTTATTGTAAATTTACAAGCTAAACGTAATAAATGAAACGGATGATAATTTTCTCTTCCTTTATAACACAAAGCAAAACCGTTAACATAAATGATTCATAATGTAAAAAACTGATATAATACATATATTAAAATATGTTAAAAACATATTAATGCTATTTTTTTGGAACATCACAAAGATTTTCAGTTTTGTTTAAAATGATAACAGTTTTCAGCTACGTTTTAATCTGTTTTCAGTTGTTGAATTTAATTACTCTCATATCAATATTCTCAGAATATATTTTCTTAAACAAACAAACGATTAGAAAAATAAATTTACATCAAACAAAAGGACAAAAGTGTTTATTAACGTCAATTTTTTTTTTTGTTCATAACAATTTCCTCAGAAACTACAATTCTAAGGCTCATGTTTTACCAGATAAAATAACAAATAAAATCACCAATTTTATCTCATAATTTGTTTTCCAAGAATTTTAATACAGCTTTGATTTACCTTCATTACAGAAATCACAAAAAATTCTCATCAAACGTAAAAACAGAGCTTATTCGAACCCATCTTTATATGAACATTTTTCATTATATTAATCACAGTAATATGATTGTAAAGTAAATCAGGAATCCCCTAGCACAACTTGTAAATAGTTAATTAATTTTTTTTTTAAATTCAAACGAAGTAAAACACAAAACACGAAAAAAGAAATGAATGTTACATAAAATATTACAAGAGATAAAAAGTTTTTATATATCTTTTTTATATAAAAAGAAATGAAAGCAATGAATAGATATAAAAAAGGATGCCCATTAATATCCATACTAAAGTATTATGAATAATGAATAACTCTTGTATTATTTGTTTTAACAATTTTTAAATAAATTAACAGAACTTTAAGCGTATTTATATAACAAGGAATGCATATACCATATAGTGATACATATAAAGAAAAATAACTTTTAACAAATTTATTAAAAAAAAAAAAAATAACCTACGAATAAGATAAAAATAAAAGAATATTCATCATCATTTATCATGTAAAAAAAAACTCCAAAAAACAAAAGAGTTGCATTTAGGTTTCAAGAAAATTACGATTGTGTCATTAGTTATCAAACAACTTAACCATAATAGAGCCCAGCTAAACAAAAAGTAAATAATAACAATGCAAACAAGACAATGTACCATTGACTCAAATTTTATCAATAAGCCATCCACCAGTCGATGTACAAACTATTAATGTTATATAATAAAATAAGTATCTGTTAAATAGATAATTTAACAGGTTATAAAAAAATTTATTTAACATTTATATTTCACATAAAATTATTTTTTTTGGGGGGGGAGTGAAAAACGCCTGTGCGTTATCATCGCCTGCAATTTTCTTTAATAAAAAGGTAAAATAACTCTAAAATAGTAAAACTTATAAGGTTTAAGATAAATATAAATCATATAATAAAAATTTATTAAAACAAAAGTCAAAAAAGTGAAATAAAACTCAAAACTAATATCGCAGACGGAGTCTTTAAAATATAAAAGATAAGATAATAGAAAAAAGAAACTATATAAAACTTACCTAATTCCGATAGGTTGTGCAAAAGGCTCCCTTCTCGGATAATAAAATTAAGGACATAGAACCAAAAAATCAAAATTGAAAGTAAAGGAAAAAATTAGTGGATTTATTTAAGTTGGATAACCCTACACTAAACAAGAAAAAATCTAAACGCATCTATAGGAATGAAAAACCCAACCTCCTTCGATTACGCTTAGTTTCAGTTTAATAAGTTTTAATAAAAACGATGCAAATAAAGGTCAACAGACTTATTTAGGAATTACCAACCGGTTCAAAGACAACAGTCTCACGTAATCTAGTATCAGGCTATATCAACAAAGTCCCATAGTTTCTATGTTGGAAATAAATAAATGAACTATGCAAATACCATAGACCAAATCATGTAATATATACCACCACTATTCTCAACCTTTTTAGCTACACAACCCCCAGAAAGTAAAAAAAAAAAATATATAATGAATATTTCACAACCTTAGAAAACACAACCCGATGAAACCTAGTTAAAAAACCACATTAATAGTGACAGGTATGAACACGCAATATGAATTGTACAAGCATGAGCGATTACAGGTTCTAACTTGATGTGTACATGTTGCTTGTAATTTGATCTGCTTGCATAATATTTGCTGTGAGAGGGTCACAGTTAAATATGCTTATGATACGTTTTAACACATCATGCTCTCAGCAGTATAAAAGAGGTGTAACGATTACAAAACGTCAGTTTAGTTTCGAATTGCGAAGCGTGCGTCTGGTACCTTTATTTAACCTTTTAAAAGTGAAGTTTTATTGAAAATAGTAATAATTCAGGTTTTTTTTAGTGTGCAGTCAAATGGTATTAGATTCTTATGCAAAATCGATAAATTTGTGAAAAACCGAAGTCAGTCATCTACATCCAGTGAATCGATCAGTAAAAAGACAAGATTGTACAATGAAATTTGCATTACGGTTTTACCTCATTTGGTCAGAAAGCAAAAGTGCGTTGTTTGCTTTAAGTCCTCTTCCATAAAATCATGAAGCCATCAAAATTAATTTGATACTTGGAAACTAAACATCCGAGTCATAAAAGCAAACCCTTGGAATTTTTCAAAAGAAGATACATACTTTGAGAAATTAATAAGCTTTAATTTGAATTCAAGCCATACTGATTAAAAAAAAAAAAAATACTTGAAGCACCTTACCTCATAGAATTAAGAAAAGCTAAGATGTGATGTCCAAACCCCATACAATTTCAGAAAATCTCTTCTTGCCTAATGCAATTGATATGTTCATTGTTTTAAAGAATGAAAGAAGCAAAAATATTGAAAAAAATCCGCTTTCTAATGACACAGTATCAAGGCAAATCAATGACACAGCTGTCAATGTTCATGATCAGATGATTCAGCAAGTGAATTCAAGTGAATTTTTTTACTATTCAATTTGATAAATCAACAGATATGATAAACATTTCTCAGTTCTTATGTTTCGTGAGATATGTATGGGATAGGTATAGATCAATAAAAACAATATGTTGGTTTGCAAATCAATACCTGGTTATGCAACAGGACAATGTCTTTTTGATGATTTTATGAGGCTACTAAAAACTACAGCATAGATTGGACAAAATTTATTGCAGTTTGTAGCGACGAGGTAAGATGATAACAGAAAAAAAGTGAATTTCTGAAAAAATTGAAAGATCATCTTATACCACGGGCCGAACAGACACACTGCTTGCTTCCTTCACAAGACATGCTTTAACAGAAAAAATGTATTGGAAAATCTCAAACAAATTGTTTGTAAAGCTATAAAAATGGTTAATTTTATAAAAATTCCACCATCACAGAATAGGCTTTTTACTATACTATGCGATGAAAGGGATAAAAAGAAAAAAATCTCTTCTTTTTCATAAAGAGTCAGGGTAAAGTGTCAACCTGGTTATTGGAATTATGGCACGAATTAATAATATTTTTCCAGGATAAACAAATGCCATTCTCAATGGTTTTACAGAATAATAAGTACAGTAAAACTTCCCAATACGTACGCACGGCTTGGGAACATCAATCTGTCCGTTACTTAGAGGACTCAGCTATTCAGAAAAATGCGAATGAAGTATTATGTTTGGTTACTGTACATAAAAAAATAAAAATCCCTTTGAATAGAAAAACAGACTTGAGTATTTATTACATGTAAATTAAAATTTTAAAAAATTATCTGCTGATTAAAACGAAAAGTAAAATGAAATTGGAAATTCAAATTATTTTTATTGTTTTTCTGAAACTAAAACGCTGTCCTCTATGTTCATACATCAATTGAAAAAAAAAAAAAAAAATACTATACTACTGTAATAGTCAATACAGTGGAATAAAGAATAAAAAATTACTGTGCTATACTAAAATTGAATAAAAAACAATGTACGCTAAAAAAAATATTAATCAAAGAAGCTACAATATAAGAATATCAAATTATTAAAATCAAATACGGATACATACAATTTATTTATATCTAACTGGTTTAAAATAGCTATTTACTTTAGTTTGAACTAAGTCCTGATACATATTTTTTTCAATAAGTGACTGCACTTTTGATATTAAACTACCACCTTCTGGTAATCATTTCTGTAAGAAATATTACTTTAATTTTCTAACCTCTTTTGTTGCTTTCTTACTTATGATGGTAAACGCAGATTCATCATCATTCATTTTGGATTTAATCAAATCTGAGGCAGCAATAAGATCATGGATGTCAGTCGATACATCTTCAGTGTTGAGCATCGTTAATATTACTATAATCTTTGTAGTTCCCAAATGATTCCATTTGTTCACAAAATTCTATCTGTTCCATAGAATTTTCATTTGATTCAGTAAGATTTTCAGTATCGGATTTGAAGTTACTTTGTGGAGATTTAATACCAGCTTTTACAAAACAATTTCTCACTATAGTAGTAGTAGTATCCTTTGTTATTCCCATCCAAACCCATAAAACTGCATCCAGCACACTAATGGTTTAGAAAGCTCATTAGCAGCATCCTTAAATTTATTCGTTGTTGACAATAGAAATAACACCGTAACATCTTTTTTCTGTAATTAATTTTAAAGTTCTGAATGATCCCCTTATCAAGCAGTTGATCAGGAAATCATACAAAATTCAATGATCAATAAAAAAAAAAATGATTTTCTTCCTGTAAATGTATCTATTTTACCTTTTGTTACGGTAATTTTTGTTATACCGTTACAAAAATATTACACGTGTTCAATCCAAAGTATATACTTGCACATAACTGATGACGAATCACGCTGGATGATGAATTGAGTGAAATCATAACATCAGCGTCTAGGTGGGGACTGATACAATTAACAACAGGTAAACAAATTAGTCACACGAGTATAAAAAAAAAAAATACAAGAAAAGTTACGACTTTTATTCCAGCTGTCCGTTTTTAAGAACTGATTGAACAGTTTTTATAAGTAAATTCATTGTCTGCATCCGTTAATTAGAAGGTCCATTACTGAGAAGCATTTTATCCATTAATACCACCACAAAACTGCTGAGGAATCTAAAAGTGTCTGTTATTAAGAGTAGTCTATTATTACGAAGTGTCCGTTACGGGAAGTTTCACTGTATATGTTGTTGTCAGCTTACTTAGCTAATGTATTTTCACATTTTAAGGAATGTAAATTTACATGTGATAAAAACATTTCATTAATGACAAAGTTCATGCTTTCATCATGAAGCTTGATATGTCGATTAATCACCTTCAAAACAAAAATTTTTATATCCACTCACTTCCGATTCAACTGTGAAAAATTTGGATAAAGAAGACACTATTATTCACCACAGTCTGGATAGCATGAAGATGCATTTGCGTGACCAAAAACTTCAGTTCGGAAAGTATTTCCCAGAATACAAAAATGATTTCTTGAGAGAAAGGTACTGAATCCATTTATGAAATCATTGTTGCATCTGCTAAGTTACAAATTGAGATTTACGACCAGCTCATCAAAATGTCTGCTGATAAAAGTTTATAACTAGAATTCATATCTGAAGATATAGATACGTTTTGGCTTGCTCGTCAAAGTGAAAGTGGAAATTTAGACACAGACACATTGAAAATGTTAATGCCTTTCGCCACGTATTACCTTCTGTGAAACGGGTTTTTCATCTATGGTTATGTTTAAAATTGAATACAGGAATTGTCTTTTTATCACTTGAAAACAATTTGTTTTTGTGTGTTTCTAACATAGATCCACATATGGAGAAACTTTTAAGTAAACAACAAACACAACCATACAATTAATTTATTTTCTTTACATGTGTTCTTACAATCAGAATAAAATGTTTATAATAAATTTTTTTTTTCTCATAAAATGATTTCATTATTGTTTACATGTAAAGTTGTAGGCTAATTTTCTGACCTCCCAGGTTGAGAAACGTTGATATATACTGTTAATTTTTTAGCTCTATCGCTTGCATTCACATGTTCAATGGAAAAATTCTTGCCCAAACTTAAAAATTTAAATAAAAATTAACTGAATCATGGCTGATTAAATAAGAAAAAGAATTTGTTTCTTTTTCTAATGTTATGATAGATAATGTAACAGACTTTATAGGTGATTTGAAATGAGATACAAGTAATTCCTTAAAGCAGAATAGCATTCACAGGAACAGTATTTACTTTATGTCCGCCAGACTAAAAAATGAAACGATTCCTTGTCGCTTTCTTCGTTGAACTAAGGGTATTGTTTATAAATCCACACCACGCCCATCAAAATAGGGAAAATCTAGTGGGCTGGGCTAATCAAAGTCATGAAATTTTAACAGAACCAGATCTGTCTCTGAAACACTATTTTGTGAGATCAGCCAGACAACTTCTGAGAATCCCATACAATTCAAATTAGCGATATTTTGAAGTTAATAAAATATAATAAATTAATAATATTTTTCCTTATAAAAATCTTACCTGATAAAGGACATCTAAAGTGATCGGATACATCATGTGCTCAATGATTACACGAAGTACAGTGTTAGGGCCACCTTGAGTATCATTTTGTCCTGAAAGAGCCTGGGCCGCCTGTAGCGCCGCTTGAGCAGATGCGTTCTGTAAAAAAAATTGTTTGTTTAAAAGCAATTATTATAGAATATAATACATTAATAATTAATAAGTTGCATAATTTTAAAGCTTAAGATTGAAATTCTTGTTCTAAAACAAAAAAAATCAAAACGTACAGATGACCTCCAGAGATAATGACAAGCAATAATATCTTCTAGACTTCAATTATTTTATAAACTATACATCAGTCAGTTGTATTTAAGACAGAAATATTGTTAATAATCACAAAAATATTTAATTTTTTTTTAATTATTCAGAATTATTTTATTTTTTTTAATTATTCAGAATTCAAAGTTAATAATATTTTAATAATTAAAGTAAAACTGCAATTAGTTTTGTACAGCATACCACAGATGAAAAAATATTATGATACATATCAGTTGGTGGGGTTAAATTAACATAATGACTTCTGAACGATAAATTTCTGCACAGAAAAAACCAACAGCAACATTTTACACTCGTCTAAATAAATACAGTGATTTGTTTTATTTTATAATTTGTGCTAACAGATTTCATATTTGTATTTTTTGATTGTAATTTATCATGTCAAATTTCTTTATCATTTAACAATGAAATTTTTTCTTTCATTTAAATTATTTATAAATAATAACAACTATGAGTACTTTAATTAAATTTTTAAATATTCAATTTAATCACTGTAGTTTTTTTTTTACAGATCTCAGGATTCCAAAAAACCTAGATTCACGTAGACATTAAGTAAACCTAACACAATAAATTAAGAGTACACAACAGAATAAATAAGTAAATTGTATAATTTGTTCTAGACACTAGAATAAGGTAAAGACAAACAAAGTTAAATGCATAAGTTACATATTATGCTGTTTCAAATTTGAAAGTTCTAGATTTTACAATAAAACAAATTATTAAACCATTCGGCAGTTTAATTTCATAATTTTATAATAAAAAAATAAACTTTTAATTACTCAAAAGATTATCAAACTTAAATAAACTAACAAAAACACAGCCTCCTATATAATTAACAAAATAACTTCCTTTTAATAATACACAGATTTAAAACTTTACATACTTTAAAATCATTACGTAAAGAGAGAGTAGGTATGTATGTAGGTATATATATATATATATATAGGGAGAGAGAGAGGAATAAGATGTTGAGGATGAAGGGAGGAAGTGTAAGAGGCAGAGAAATTGTTTTAAAATTGATGAGAATGAAGAGAAGGTATATAAGAAGCCTCTAGATGAACTCAATAATTTATAAGACTGTACCAACAGACCATGATTGTCTCATAATTAGTAATTTTATAAGCAACTCGTCTAGAAATAAGACAGAGTATAACTATTATTATTATTATAGGATTGTGAAGGGATGAAGAAGAGGAAGAGTAGGTGTAGGAAGGAATGGTAATGGGCTAGAGGGGGTTGAATAGGCAGTCGGTTTTACTTATTTACTATGTAAGGCTTACTACATCTGAGAGAACAAAGTTGTACTATAGGCATAATATTCTCCTAACTAAATCTCTCACTCGTACTATATGTTTACATCTTCTTTACTCTTATGTACTAGATATAGTCTTGTCCTTTACAGAAGTACACACGCTAACTGGCAACCAAACAAACTCATCTAATGAAACATAAATCTACCCTATTTAATTTCCATTTTCAACTCGCCCTTCCCTGGCTTTCACCGAGCTAGGCCAGGAAATTATTCTACCTGCATTACAACATTGGAAGTGCTTTTCAGACTTTCTATTTTAATTTTACAGACACCTGTTTAAAAAATATATATATATTTATATAAAATAATACAAATATAATGAAAATAAAAACCAGCCTAGTGTATAAAAATTTCAAAACCTGACGTCGTATGCTTCATAATGTTTATTAAAAATTTTAATAAAAGCTAAAGAAATAAAAAGATATAATCACACTCGCCGCTATTAATCGAACTGCACTGTAGAAATGGTAATGAGCGAATAGCTTAAAAAAGTAAAAACAGGCCAAAAAATCAAAACTAACTGTCTTGGTTTCACCGGCAATTTTGCACTGCTAGCAAACAACTTCAACGAAGCTAAATTGCAGATATTAGAACCTCAAAAGATAGCAAATAAAATCAACCTCAAAATATTATTAAAAAAAAAAGAAAATTATGCCCCAAAAACCGACACTATTAAAAGAAGTAAACATAAACGGTAATAAAATCAAAATAGTAACCCAATTTAAATACCTCAGAAAAATCATAACAAACAACCTAAACGAAAAAAACCTCAGTCCAAATAAGAAATTAGCTAAACATAAAAAATCAACCTGGTACACCTACAATAAAAAATACCGGTCTATAAATGCAAAAATAAAACACTAGAACACAGTTATAAAGCCACTTATGCAGCAGAACACTCTTCCACATAACGAACAAACACAGACAGACTCCAGAAAATCAAAAGAAGAATTGGAAAAACCTGCATCGATAAAAAGTACCAGAAAGATGGGCAGTGGTGGATTGTGCCCGAAAAAAGTTGTGTACAAAGAGGAGACTAAGATTCTATGGACGTATCATGAAAATGCAAGATTCAAGACTTCTGAAACAGTGCAATCTTGACTTGAAAACACCAAGACAGTATGCAGAGATGAATCAAAGAAATAAGAGAGGATCTGAAGGAAATTGGCCTTACATCAGAAGACACACACATAAGATAAAATTAAACAAAAAAAATCAAGAACAAAAAACAATCATTTTACACTTGCAAGAAAAAACTTACAACACAAACATTTTCAACACTATAAAGAGCAAAAAGATCAGAATGTATGAAAAAGTACTGGGAGGACCCCAAGGCCCAAACAGTCCCGTTAAGAAGACTTGGATAATGGACCGCCTAAAGTGATTTTATACAATCATAAAATATATTATATATATATATATATATATATATATATATATATATATATATATATATATATATATATATATATATTCATAAATATGAAAGAACTTTATTTTCAAATACCATAGCCAATAATAATCAAATTAAACAATCCAACAATATTACCATTACCTTATTGAACTAAATGAAAAAGAATTAGGAATCTCAGTAAATAAAATGAAACTGAAGATTGGAATAGCAACGATTACAAAATTTAACAGGTTATTTTTTTTGTTGTAAATACAGTGATCATCACACTTAATACCGAGCAACGAACTAATCTTTTATGAAAGGAATGAACATAGAATTTCTCAACTGCAGGAAGTTTTAGTTACATCGTACCACAAACATTAAAACGATTGTAACTTGACAATCTATCCCCTAATTCTGGATTTTTTTTTTTTTTTAACAGAGTTGAATGAAAATGACAACTGTTATAACACGGAAAAACTAGGAATGTTTTTCGAAAATCGTTAACCGAAACGAAATGTGGACTCAGAATCGTTTTTGAGGAAAATTGGAAAAGTTGTTGACTACGAAAAAGGGTGAGAAAAAAGTATAATCTGCCATCAAAAAAGGCATTTTCTTCATCTTTTTAAACAAAAGAAAAACTTGCATTAAAAATAATGAAAAGCATAAGATAAGAATGCGAAAACCGGTATATGTTCACGAGGAAAAAAATAATGGAGGGGTTAAATCCGGGAGGAATGAGCGGAAGGGTGGTTAGTGTGAAAGAGAGACAGTAGCATAGAAAAATCAACCGATCCGCCACCTGTCTACGTAATTCTTTCCAAAGAAACAATAAGACTGAAAAGTACATTGCGTTGTTGGGAGGCGACAACGGAATTCAGTACGGAACTCTTTCTACGACTCACTCGCTCGTTCCGTTTCTGTCTAACACCACATCATCCCGTTGCCGTACAAAAGCAACCGATTCTCCCACACCCTCATACCCGACCCCGACAACCTACTACTACTTTTCCTGCCCGGGATTACTTTCAAAATTGAATCTGACGTTAGAATGAGATATCGAGAGAAAGACAGATAGACACGATGGAGCGAGAGAACGAAAGGATTTGCTTACACTCATGTTATTACAGTACTATGTTTGTTTACGTTATCGATAACTAGTTTTCGTACAAAGGATAAACAATGAAATTTTAATCAAAATCTATATAAATTATTTAATCTAAATAAAAACAGACATATCCGATCATTTGTTAAAATACTCGCATATATTTTCAATTTGTTAATTTTTCTTCTTAAATATAATTCGGGACAAAACGTTAGCATATCATACAAGTAAAGTTCAGCGTAAGAATCGCAGTCAGACATGACTTTTTATTTACACAATACAAAATTACCACATTAGCTTTAAATGATTCGATAAGATTATATTACAGTACCACGAAATATGATAATTTTTTTTTAACCTTCCCATCCAACGCTATAGCTATAGAAGGGAAAATATTGTAATCGATCGAATTTCGGCACTAGCGGTTTTCACCGGATCTTAACGTTCTGACACCTAAAGAACCCAAAAAAGCGGATTGAAATTTTTCGGATGTTCGTATGTGTTTGGTATTGGCATTTAAAAACACCTCATATTTCCTGTACTACTGGACCGATTTTGGCCAAACTTGGATCAGATTACTTCTATATATGCGGCAATGATGCCATTAAATATTCAACGTAAAAAGAAGGTGAAAGGGGTAAGACTGTTGAACAATGTTACCCACAGTATCTAAAAATTTAGTCTAATTAAGGTCATATTTTTCTTAAGCAAATTTTGTAACAATTAAAAAATCTTTAATATTTGCAAAATCGTACCCCGATCCGAAAAAATGCTGTTGTAGTCGACTGCTATGTTGTGACGTCACAGTTGAGAATTAAATAAATTTATAATATTTAAAGTATAAAAAGGTAAATCGGTCTGGCCGAGTCTGGAACTCGATCACTCCGTTGACTCGGTACCTGTTGCGTTAAGCCTCGTGGCTACATCAGTCTGCCGACCGAAGAAGCGAAAATTGTTCTATGTAAGTTGTCAAATTACATTAGTTTAGTTAGTACCGACCGTCGCCGCTAGTACCGCCACACCAGCGCAAATTAAATACGGTACGCGCGCGCTTTAGTTAGAATTATTGAATTAAATTAACGAAAAATTAAATAAAATAAATATTTTAAATTAAGTTGTGTGTGTAAGCCATGCATCAGAAACAACGACAGCTACATGGAACTACTGTTGGTAATTACAATCCTTTGAGAGTATGTTATAAACTATCCATTTTATTATATCGTTTAATTGATTAGGGAACGACTCATGTCATGGATGTTATTGCAAAAATATATACAGATTGAACACCACTACCTAATTCCATAGCTACTTGTTTACAGAAGAGTCGATCTTCGCGCCATTTAAAAATTAAAAAGTCAAGATGTTTAAATTTTTATGTATAGAAAAACAAACATCTGTGTATCATTCTAGAAAAATTAGACAACAAGAAAAAAAATTTAAGAGAATAAGAGAGAAAAGATCATAAGAAGAAAGAAAAAACAATAAAAAGATGGAAAGTACGAAGAGGTAATAATAAGAAAGTCGGTATACATCGTATTAACAAGACTGACATGACGGGTGTACAAGAAAAGCTACATTTTAAAGTACAAATAGGAACATTATTATGAAGGAAAAGTTTGAAGTTTGGTTAAAGTAAAATAGGAACTTTTAACATAAAATCAATTCTGAAGAAGTTAATTCTACGTACAACAAGAGGATTAAACAATCTTTTTCAGTAAAATTCCAAAAATACATTTTCTTATTCCTTCACGACTACTACTGCAATAATAATAATAATAATAATAATAATAATAATAATAATTATTATTATTATTATTATTCAACTACCATACCACCAAAACTTAAAAAAAAAAACTCGAAAATAAAACGATAGAACTTGTAGAGAAAGCATTCACTAACATTTTCTTTTACAATATTACTACTATTATAATGATTACAACCAAAAACCATCAAAACATTTCATAAGAAAAACTTTTTTCCATCTCGAATAATGGTCTTAACCAAAATTTACAAAATCAACTACCATAAAACCCAACCCGATCCAAAAACTCATTTAACAACAAAAGAAGGTTTCTTTTTTCATTATTTCCATAATTATTTCAGAGTTAACATTGTAATAAAAATTGAAACTAGCATAAAAGTTTATAATTATTAAAAAGAAAAAAAAAATTAAAAAACTTAAAAAAAGAATAATACATTTAAATAAAAATTTACGTTACTAAATTATTATAATTCAGTGTCTCACAAAGAAACGGAGAAACTTTAAGGACTGCTGGTGCAAATAGCGAAAAAAAATATAAATATAGATCTGGAAACGCTGTTTTCGAGTTATAGCTAGCGAAAGATTTCGCCCGGATTTCAACTCTTCTAATAAAAAAAAAGCCCTACTGTAATTCTGGGGTTTCTTATGTAATTTGAGCTGGTAAATAGGATAAAAGAAGTCCCAGAACTGTAATTACAGTTCTTTTTAAGATATCCGAAATAAAATACAAATTTCTGTGTCGAAAACAAATTTGTATTACAATATTATTTGTATGTTATGCTTCAATATAAAACCGATTTTTTAAAGTTTTTATTTATTTTTTATCAGTTGTATTTACATTAATTTTCTCAGAATTAGATTATGTACAAGATTTTTATTAAATCTTCCGCATTAGTCGCTACAAATCTAAAAAAAAAATTAAATTTTTTTTTTAACAAAAAATTTATTTATTCGCTGTATTTAGTGATGAATTAACAATTTTAGGTCAATGGAAAAGTGGTCATAATGTGCGTATCTGGAGAACAGAAAATCCTCAAAAAAAATTGCAGTGTGAACGAAAGTCCCCAAAACTGAATGTTTTTTTGTGCCGTACACAGACGGTAAGTGAGTGTAGATTTGAACTATCTTGATATGCTACAAATATGGTTCTTTCCTCAACTGCAATACGAACCACTGGACTTTAGTTGAAAAGATGATGATGGCGCCTCCTCGCTGGCATAACGATCGGTTGAATGAAATTCTCCCCGACCGCTGGATCGGTCGCCGGGGACCAGATGACAAGGCTTGTTTAACGTGGCCTTCACATTCGCCCGATCTGATCCCTTGCGATTTTTCTCTTTGGGGGTTTAGAAAGTGTATTTTTTTTTTGTCTTCAGTCATTTGACTGGTTTGATGCAGCTCTCCAAGATTCCCTATCTAGTGCTAGTCGTTTCATTTCAGTATTCCCTCTACATCCTACATCCCTAGCAATTTGTTTTACGTATTCCAAACGTGGCCTGCCTACACAATTTTTCCTTCTACCTGTCCTTCCAATATAAAAGCGACTATTCCAGGATGCCTTAGTATGTGACCTATAAGTCTGTCTCTTCTTTTAACTATATTTTTCCAAATGCTTCTTTCTTCATCTATTTGTCGCAATACCTCTTCATTTGTCACTTTATCCACCCGTCTGATTTTTAACATTCTCCTATAGCACCGCATTTCAAAAGCTTCTAATCTTTTCTTCTCAGATACTCCGATCGTCCAAGTTTCACTTCCATATAAAGCGACGCTCCAAACATACACTTTCGAAAATCTTTTCCTGACATTTAAATTAATTTTTGATGTAAACAAATTATATTTCTTACTGAAGGCTTGTTTAGCTTGTGCTATTCGGCATTTTATATCGCTCCTGCTTCGTCCATATTTAGTAATTCTACTACCCAAATAAAAAAATTCTTCTATCTCCATAATCTTTCCTCTTCCTATTTTCACATTCAGTGGTCCATCTTTGTTATTTCTACTACATTTCATTACTACATTACGGTAAAACACCGAATACCGGTAAATCTTAACGGTAAATTTTAACATTTACCAAGTTGCTTGGTAAAAGTCCGAAAAAATCTTGAAAACACATTTAATTCGGACTTTTACCAAATCGTTTTGGTCATTGTTGACAATTACCACATCCTGTTGGTAAAAGTTGACAATTCTGTAACGAAATCACTTCTAAATAGGAAAGAATATAAATTTAAAAATGCTCTTCTAAATTTCGAGTCACCGATAAATCGCCAAATAATTTCTTTTATTAACCCAGTATTCACAAAGGAATTTTCGTAACGTATTTTTCACTGGAAGTCACCAAACGCTTATCGCTGTCTCTCCAACCGCGTCCTCGTAAAATTACTCTGTTATCGCTTGTTATCACGACTCCGCCTTAACACCGCCTCGCAGAACTACTTTCTCCGCTGGTCTGTCAGTATTTATATTCTCTAACCTGTAGAATCAGTGCCCGCCTTATTTCTTTAATTATTAAAGTGTAATGAATTTCCACACCCTTACGTTTCCCTATAAATTCTTATACCGGTCCGGTAACCCATATGGTCGAACAACACCTTTTGGATGCACCATGTGGGCTGTATTACAAACAACAGATTGTTAAACGGATCTGTTATTCAAAGAAATTCTTCTTTTGGATCTTTTTCGGAAATCCCCCCCCCCCTCCAAAAAGCACTTAATCTTTTAACCAATCGGCCAAAAATCGATGTATTTTTAATAAACAATAAGAAATAGGTGAAAATAAAAAAGATTTAAAATTTAAAAAAATAGAAATTGGTAGTTTTTCGTTTCTGCCCCCCCACCTCCCAAAGTATGCAAGTTTTTCACCTGGGGATAACTTAAAATAGAAAGAAATATTGATATTAACAATAACCATGTTGGAGAAATAACCTAAAACCAAATATAACCATTTAGATTATTTATTTTATCGATATAATCTAACCAAACTTAACCTACGCTCGCTAACCTTACCGATTAACAGTAATGTTTGGAATATTTAAATAATAAATTCACTAATTAATGCCGCAATTATTTTTTTATATTTTGAAAATCCCATGGCTGACCACCGGGATTCAAACCCGGGTCCTCCGGATGAAAGGCCGAGACGCTATCAGTCGCGCCACAGAGGCAGGCAATTATTTATTATTTAAATAATCAAAACATGACAATAAATTAATCGAGTTTAGCGATCGAAACGAGCGTAGGTTAAGTTTGGTTGATTATATTTATAATTTACATCTATAATTAAAAGCAACAATGCTTATATTTTTAATACGTAAACTATATTAATATGCAGAATGTTTAAAATGACCGGTATAAAAGCATGTTAGTGTGTGTTATTGGATTATTTCTCCAACCGGGTTATAGTTAATATCAATATTTCCTGCTATTTTTAAACATGCATATTCGCACCTAATTCTTATTGGATATTAAAAATACATCGATTTTTGGCCCACTGGTTAAAAATTTAAGTGTTTTATTTTTGTTTTTTTGGTGTAGAGGGGAATTTCGAAAAAGATCTCTCCTTTTCATTATTATTTCCTCTTTCTTTTTAACTAAAAGAAATCCGTTACCCTGGTCTTATTACAATATCAATAGTATATCTGCCCTGAGGAAAGCCGCATGAAACATCACCATTTTTGTCTAATCGCAGTTATACTTTTAATATTTTAATTGCTCCTACTACAATTTGGATTTTGTATAACCTTTACTCTTTTCTGCACCTTCGACAGATCTTTCTACCATTTAGTTAATCAACACTTCTCCCATGATATGTCCCAGCAAGTTAAGATTTCCTACACTGAATTGTTCTGATTAAGCTTCTATATTTAATACTTTTCATTTTTCACTCTCTTTCCGTTTTACCTTCTCCAATCTCCTCTACGTCTACATTTCAATTACCACCAACCATTCCTTTACTTTTTTCTTAACGTCAATTTTTTACATTATAAAAGTAAACTGAAAACGTAACACTTCATCAGACGCATTTAAATCTCTAATTTTATCTTATATAACAGTTTCTTTCCATTATATCCTTTATTAGAAGTTTCTATTTCGCTTTAGCTTTTATAATACCTGTAATATTATACTTTTTCAATTTCTACGTTTATAATAAATATTCTGCGTCTTCTTTCATGTATATTTATTTTTCCTAACATTCATTTCATTCCACGTTCTGCTAAAAAGTCTTCTAATATTGAAACCATCTATATTATTTAGGATATTGAATCCTGTGCTTTCTCTCCTACAAAGAAGAAAAAGACATCATCTGCAAATTTCATGATGAATTAATTGTATTTTTCTTTCCTCCTACATAGGATTCCTTCTTGTATCTTCTAGGCATTTTTTACGACATCTTCAATATATATATTTATATTTATTCAATATATATATTAAGATCTTGCTCTTCTTCCTAGGTGAAACCACTGAAGTTTGAATATCTTTATCTGCATAGCCGTTTTCTGATTAAAGCACAATTCTTTACTTAATCTTATATTTTTCCAATACACAGACGCACTAGCTTTTTAATGAAGGAATGTTAAGCGACGTTTTAGTAGAGCAATAGGGCTAAAAATCAACCGGTTAATCGACATTTTTTATTACAGAATACCGCTTTCTTCGTCATTCTATGGGGGTCAGTTACGTCTGTTATAAAGTTTAAAAATAAATAATTAAAACGACACAGTTAACAACAGAAAAATTCAATGATCGAGATAAATGTAACCTATATACAGCGTGGTTATGTAATGAATAAAGTCACACCATGCTTTCCACGGGAAAATGTTGGCGTGCTAATTATGCTATCACAGTCGGTGACTAGAAACCCACCGGGTTGGTCTAGTGTTGAACGCGTCTTTCCATATCAGCTGATTTGGAAGTCGAGAGCTCCAGCCTTCAAGTCCTTGTAAAATCAGTTATTTTTACATGGATTTGAATACTAGATCGTGAATACCGGTGTTCTTTGGCGGTTCGGTTTCAATTAACCACACATCTTAGGAACGGTTGAACTGAGACCGTACAAGACTACACTTCATTACACTCATACATATCATCCTCTGAAGTATTATCTGAACGGTAATTACCGGAGGCTAAACAGGAAAAAGAAAGTGGGTTACCGGACGGCTGACAAAAGTAGTTGCCCTGTGGTATAATATTCCTCCACACATTCAAAAGATACAAAGAATTTTGGATAGCAAGCGATTCGCGAGTAATGAAGAACCAAAGTAATAAAACAAGAGTTAAATGGGACTAGAGGAAAAATGTAATGATTATGAAATGCGTTAACTTTAGACATAAGATGAACATTTTGTCGTATTGTAAGGTGTACGTGTTAAATTACGGATAATTTTACACGTATAAATAATTGACGATAGCGTTTGCATGAATATATAAAAAAAAGATTATTTTATCAAACGGTGAACAGGTTGATAAAATGTACGAAAATAACTAAGAAAATTAACAAGGAAAAGCAACAGGAGGTTTGTATTATCCACCAACGAAACGACGGAAGCCGTAACAGATAAAGCAACAGGTTTTAAACCGAAGGCTTATCGTAGCAAACAAACGAAACGGTAAATTATCATGCAACAGGTTTGCGTTTTATTAGAGGTTTTAACTCAACAAGTTAAATTACAGGCGTAAAAAAAATTACCTAACATAGAAGGGTAAAACTGAATTAATAACACATTAATTTTTTTCTTTCAAAAAAAAAAAAACTACACGTAACTGACCGTTATATAAATGATTTTTTATATTATTAATCATCCATACAACACTACCGCTAATCTTTTTTTTTTTTTATTAATTTATTACATTACAAACGTTTTAAGAATTTAATTTTTTAAATCCTTCTTTTTAGAATCTCACCTGGCCGAATTAAATAATTTTCGAGTTTTTCAAAATATTTTCTTGGCATATTTTTCATAAATTATTGGAGTACCGTTTTTCTCGTAAATCGGACCAAACAAAAAAAAACGGGAAAATTAATAAATCGGCTAGAGAACATTTTCTTTTTAATAAATTTCAAGACCAGTAAACATAAAGATATTTTACATCAAAATCATCACATCATCATAAAAGCCATCTTGTTACTGGTATTGAGACTGGCGCTTTCCTGAACTTACCGATAAAATAAAAGGAGTACATTTAAACCAAGGTTCACATTCTAATCAAACCATTGCTAGTTTATAAGTCAAGTTTGTTTATTCATTTACGTCGGTTTTGTAAAGAAAACTTTTTACGTCCGTTTTCCAAATATGTAATATATAAATGATACAGAATAAGAAACGACAAAATAGAAAATAAAAAATAAAAACTCGATTATTTAAAAACAGGGAAAAAATAAGTTCATTTCCATCTATTTAATGAAAGAATTACTAACAATTATTCTAGAGCACACTGAATTTTCACAGGTTTTGGAAGAATTATTCACGCGCGCGTGTATGGGTGTGTGTGTGTGTGTGTGTGTGTGTGTTTCCGTGAAATACCGATATCTGGCATATTTCGATATCCTCCTGTGAACATCAAAACATGCCCAATACGTCCATGAAAGAGCGAAATATTTGTTTATTCGGACCTTGTCGACCAGTATATGTCGACAAACACAAATAATCTCTGGTAGGAGTCGAAACGATAACTAGAAATTAAAAACAAAAATCACCAATCTCTAAGATTAACAGATTACAAGAAATCCTCGTAACAAAAAAAAAAGTTTAGATTTATGCCAAAAATAACCTACGCTCGCTAATCTCGTATTAGTATTAACTACCGATGTTATTCATTACATTGGAGTTGATTAATCAAATTCACCGAATTCAGCATGCACTGATGGTTAAAGTTGAATGAAAAAAATATTTTTATAAAAAAATTGAACAAAAGGCCAACTATTTGACCATTTATTTGGATCGTTATCGTTCATCCATGCAGGTAACATATACTGTACAACCTGATCGGCCCCTATCAATTTAAAAAACGCTGAAAATTTGATTAAATCTTTTTATAAATACGATGAATTTGATTAATCTCTTCCAAAGTTGGAGAATAATATATATATTTAACGTCAATTAGAAAAAATAATCGAGGGTTTTGCCGGCTTGGCTCAGATGAAGTATCGCTTAAATTTAACTTCCTTTTTTTAAGGGAGGTTTTCGTAACTTAGAAATTAGGATCGGGTGATTTGTTTAATTTCTAGTTATTGTTTCAACCCCCACCCACCAAAGTTTATCTGTTCGTCGACATATACCGGCGAAGGTTCAAATAAGCAAATATTTTGGTTTTTCACCGTCGTATTTGGTATTTATCGACATTCACAGGAGAATATGGACATCTGCCAGATATCGGTCGTTCACGGTAACATAAACATTTATATAAGGCACTGCACACCTGCATACATATATTCATTATACGTAGTAAATATTCGCTTTCATCTTAAAAAATTAACACTTCAAAATATTTAATTTTGAGATTTGTAATACGAAATGAAATATCTAAAAAAAAAAAAATAGTTTAACTTATAAAAACGACCTCTAAAATAAATTATCTGAAAAATTGTTAAAAGTAATCGATTGAAAAAAAAAATTAATTGAACAGGCTAATATTTTTATGAAGACTTACGCAAATCTGACAGTTCTTTCTTTTTGAAATAATTATCCTTAAATAGACAAAACAGTTAAAAATTCATTTAAGATTATACACTAAAATTTAAATGGGTTTATTAGTACATTACGTCCGTTTAAGAGTGTATAAACCAAGATCTGCCTTAATCTGATGTGAGTGACTGGTCGTGGGTGGAGTAGGGGGTGAAAAAATAAAACTAACAACCTTTTAAAACTTTTTCGAAATTATCATAAATCTCGGATGAATTTTAAAAAAAGGATATAAAGCGATTTTGTTTCTTTTACCCAAAAGTAGTGACTTACTTTCACTAAGATGCGAAATAAAAAAAAAATAAAAAAATCATCAAAAAAAAGAAAATGTTTATAGGTCCACGTTTACTTTAGTCGACATATGTAAATTTTCACGAGAACTTTAAAGGGAAAAGCAAAATCTCCTTTTTTTCCCCTTACACAAGACTATGTGAACCTTTGTAGAAAACTGTCCCTCTTAAAACAGTTTAACAGTGCTTAGTTTGAACAGAGAATACTCTCTAACAGGGTACGTATTAAACAGAAACCAGAAACTATCAAAGGTGCGAGTCTGATCAAAAGGATTCCGATATTCATCAAGCGTTTACATCAGAAATCGGCGAATACTTAATTAGAAACAAAGCGAAAGCAGGATAGAAATAGGGAGAGAAAATCAAGGAGACAAAGAAGGAAGAACGAATTACGTATTAGTTAAATACAAGCGACAATAAAAGCGGACAATATCGGAATTCAATCTACGCAAACTATCGAGACCGTTTGACCGTTCCGGATACAATCGATTTATCGAGCGCTCTTCACCATCGGGCAATAGGAAACCGAATATTTATATCGATAATTTTTATTTTCCCGTCAGTATAAAGTAAAAGTGTAAATAATCTTACCGGCCAAAACACGGTCATAAAATACTGTAAAGTATTTTTATCACAAAAGAGTAAATAAATAATTCTGCAGCTCAACATTTTTATACTATTAAAAAAAATTCTGGTTGAAATCCAGCAGAAATTATAATTTCTTTAAAAGATTTTCAACAGTCCGTGAGGTTAAATTAACGGTATTGTTTCAGTAATAGTAGAATCGAATACCAAACGTGTTATTTTGATTACAACCAACAAAATTCTTCATTAATAAATTAAATAACAAAACTGAATTTCACGCCAATTATTTATAAAATGGAACACAATTTAAAATTTAAGTACGGTTCAACAGGGGATTAAGTCAAACTTCTGGGTGAATAACCCTCGTAATTTTCGGGAGTAAAGTAAATAAGAGTAGAGTAAAAAAAAGAAGCTGATTGAAAAGAAAATAAGGATATAAAAGTAAAAAAAGCTAAAAAGAGACCGAATGAAATGAAGCAAAAATAAATGTGAATGGCTGTCGGATAAAGTAGGGGCGGGAGAGAAAGGGACAGATAGAGAGACAAAGTGAGACGAAAAAAAGAAAAGGGAATCTCATTTGTCAATACCAAACGTACATATAGGTACGGGTAACAGTTAGGTACAGAAGGGATTGAGGTAAAAGGGCGGTGAAAACTACGAGGAAGCAAAGAAGGGGTTAAAAGAAGGTCAATGAAGCAAAAACATTGGAAGTCAACATCAGAATTACTACTATTATTATTATAACAGAACGACACAAAATGATAGGATGACGCATCGAGTGGACAATTTCCTACAGGTAATTGAGCTTTTCGATGGCGTCCTGTTAATCCATTTATAGGAGGGAAATTGAGAAATAATCCGTACAACACTTCCTCTACCGCGGCCCTAATTTCAATATTTCAAACGAGAGAAAAGTTTGGATTTACCGACTGACCGATCCCAAAACACAAATGTACATACGAAACTTCCAATTTTACAGGATTGTCGTCATCAATCATAACCCCAGTGCAGAAGAATAAATTTCTCAATAAATAAATTAAATTTTCTTCATGAGATCACACATCCTAAAACTCGACGCTTACATCAGTAAAATGACGCTGTAATCTTATTATTAATTAAATCAAATAAATAATAAGTCGACAAAATATAATTGCATTACTAAATCCTTTTTAATTGTACTCTTGAAAAAGTTATAAAAAAATGGAAGAAAGAACTTGAAAAATTAAACAAATATGAAAACATAAAAATGGGAGCTAAAAGTAAATTCATAAATACAAACATTCTGCCCTTCGCAGACGTTATTGCAATTTTCTCAAGGGACATAGACAAGGCAAAAATCAACATTCAAAAATTAAGCGAATGTGCAAGCAAAATCGGTCCTCAAATTTTTCTGAAAAACTAACTGGTTTTCCGATAATAAAGAGAACAGTACTAAAACTCCTAAAATTTCCGGCCACAAAGAAATAAGTAGAGATTAACACCGAATATAATGGGATGAAGAACAGAGTACAAAAAAAAAAGGAAACTGACTATCATGTCACGAAGAACATTTACATTTCAGAACAAGAAATAGCTAAAGTAGAAAAAAAAGTTTAAGAAACATTTATGTACAAATTGAAAAGTGAAAAAGAATTTACAAATATAAAAAAAATATATATATAGGAGAATTAATCCGGAAAAGAAGACTACACTTTATGGATGGAAATTTATACAGAAAGAACGATCAAAGATTGAAAAAAACAAATATTTAATTTCTACATAAACAGAGACACAAAGACCAACCCGATTTAAAGAAATAGAAACAGATCTAAAAATATTAACATTTTTAACGATCTGTGTAAAAATTGAAATAAATTTAAAAAAGAGATTCGAGAATCTAAGTTTCCGTTTCTGAATAGGTGGACGGAAGAAAGGCGACACAACGGAGCAAAACAATGAAAACTTTTTGGGAAAAGAAAAACAAGTGAAAACTATGCAAACGTCATCCGTAGTGGTCAGAACGAAAAGAAAAAATCCGAATTAAATTTTGGTAAAAATTACATCGAGAAACATTTTTTAAAGCACAAAAAAAATTCGTTAATCTAATGAGTAACTATTCTAAAATACATATTTTTACTTTTTAAAGTTACGTTTCACATAAGAATTGATTATTAAAGAATCATGATAATTCAATAAACTAATTTTCCTATTCTGGCGGCTGATTTTACCAACCGATAATTGTTTAATCACTTATACATAAAAAAACTGAAATTACCTGGGTAATTTATTAACTGGTAAAATATTACTGAAGATAAAATCTTACCAAGTACCTATTTTTTTAAATTTATTTATTTTTTTTTTGCTTGATGATATAAACACATAAGTTTGAAGCTTGTGCGTGGGAATGGAATCTTATAGCGTATGAAAAATGCCATGCCTGACCGGAATTCGAACCCGAGACCTCCGAATGAAAGGCCGAGACGCTACCATTCAGCCACGAAGATCGGATTATTATGAAATAAATAAGACGGAACAAAATAAATTAAGCCGAAGAATGACGTTAAACAACAAAAATGATTAAAATGATACATTTAGCCAAAATTTCAGCGCATAGTGAGACCAGCGGTCAGAAAACGATGATTAATCAATAGACTTCTTCCCACTCCACCACCACCATCTCATATGAAAAATGCATCGATAAATTCATAAATCGACAGAAAAAGAATAGAAATTATTAAAGACAAGGGAAAAAAAGATGTACTGAGAAAGAACAATACTATCACAGGAACTGCAGTTAAGAAACAATCACACTTAATAAAAACTTAGAAAATTTACCGTTAAAAATTCCTGTAAAACAAATGTTAATATATATTAATTATTTTTAACGATGATATAGTTTTTTGTATTTATTAACTCTAGACCGATATTATTTAGACTCTTGGATGAAATAGTAATTAAACATTCTTAGATCTTACTGTCCAATTTAGATAGCTCTAGACGGGAAAGAATTATAATCGGTCCAATTTGGGAATATGGCGTTTTCACCGAATTTTGACAACAAAGGAACCCAAAAAACCGGATGGAAATTTTTCGGACGTTAATGTTCGTATGCGTGTGTGCGTGCGTGTGTTCAGTGTTGGCCTCTAAATCACCTTATATCTCCAGAACTACTAGACCGACTTTGATTAAACTTGGTCAGATAACTTCTATGCATGGGCATTGATGCCATTAAATTTTCAACTTAAAACTCAACGAAGAGGGGGAGGGATGAAACTGTACAGCAAGATCACGCTCAGTATTTCGAGATTTCGCCGAATTAAGAACATATTTTTCTTAGGCACGATTAAAAAATAACAAATACTTGCGAAAAAGATTTTTTTACAAAATCGCACTGACACACCAAAAAATTCTCTAAACTACTGCTATGTTGTGACCTCACAGATGAGCGGTAGAATTAAATAAATCAATAATATTTAAAGTGTAAAAAGCAGCTGGATCTCGAACTCGATCGTCCGGACGACTCGGTACCTGATGCGTTAAAGACTCGCGCGGCTGTACCAGTCTACCGACCGTACAAGCGAAATTTGTTTTACGTAAGTTGTGAAATTACATTAGTTTAGGTAGTGCCGACCGTCACCGCTAGCATCGCTACACCCGCGCGAATTAAATACGGTATGCGCTCGCGCTTTAGTTAGAATGATTGAATTAAATAACGAAAAAATATTATATTTACATAAAATGATAAATATTTTAAATTAAGTTGTATGTGTAAGCCGTGCATCAAAAACAACCTACAGTAGTCAGCTTTTTCGCAATTTCAGTCACATAAAATATGTACTATTACTTATGATTTGATAAATACATAAAAAAACTAATAGAAGTCGTACTGCATATTTATTACGCTTGGTCCAAAAGAACAGAACGGTTGAACTGAAAATCGATAAAAATATAGTGGTATATGACGCAAGTTTTTTTTTTTTTAATTCAATAGAAGCTTAAGGCTATTTTCTAATGTATGCAATTTATCTGAATTTGGGTCTTTTGATTTGTTAATTTCATCATTTATTACTTATATTGTTAGATTTATCTCTTATTGAACTTTAATAAAAGCAGTATATTTTTATTTCCTTGTATGAAATAAAGGAAGTATTGTGATCGCGAAAAATTTCAGTTTTCAGATTTCAACAAAAATATCCATTTTGACCAACTTTGAATCCATTTTGACTAGTTTCGCCGTGACATCTGTACGTACGTTCCTATGTATAACTCAAAAACGATTAGCCGTAGAATATTGAAATTTTGTTGATAGAACGTCTATCAACTACTATTGATCTCCGACATGTAATGGAAGCGTTTCACTTTTCATCGTGTAAGTTCTGGTATCGCCGAATCGAGGTCAGAATTTTTCGCGCTCAATATTATTCATTTACCATTTATTCCCCTTTTAAAAAACCACAAAAATTGTACTTGGGCTATCAGCTCTCATGAATAAAAAATGTTTTTTTTTTTTGTTTTTTTTTTTTATGTTAAGTAACTCAAATTAACGTAATACCTGATAAAGGAGGCACAGTTCATCTTTCGCGAAAAATTTCGGTTTTCAATGTAAATATCCATTTTGACCATCCCTGAGTCCATTTTGACTAGTTTCGGCGTGACGTCTGTTCGTACATACATATGTGTTTCGCATAACTCAAAAACGATTAGCCGTAGGATGTTGAAATTTAGATTTTACGACTGTTGAAACTTCTAGTTGTGCAGCTCTCCTTTTGATTGCAATCGACCGAACCAAAAGTATCCAAAAAATTTGGATTTTGGTCTTTTTCTTAACTGCAGAAATAAGAGCACCCATTGAGAGCTTTTAAAATATATACACCATAAGGGTGCTGATTTTTATTGGTTCCTGAGTAACCGATGAAATAGTAACCAATGAATCCTGAATAACCAGAAAAAATTTGGTTATAGCCAAATTTTATTTGGCTATAACCAAATTTTTTTTATATTAACTCAAATTTAGCGCAATACTTGATAAAGGTGGCAGAGTTCATTTTTCTTTTCAATCGTTACATTTAATACGTAATAGAGGGAAACTCAATCGATGCAATCAGGTGTAAAATCAAACTGTGCATCTACCTATATGTAGAATAATAATTGTACATGAAAATGTCAACTGTTATCTTGAAAGTTAAATAATGTAAAAAAATATAGAATAAAATTAATATAAGTGAAAAAACAAACAAATAAAAAATGAAACCAGAGTTAATAAAATACTTATATAAAAAAAAATTTATTTATCAAGAAAAATTAAAAAAAAAAAAAAATAGAATGTAATAAAAATAAAATCCGAGAGGAAAAAGAAGAACTTATATATCTTCTTACGGATAAGATAACATGAAAACGGATAAAATAGAAACTAGAGAAAAAGGAAATGTGAGAAAATAAGGGGGAAAATGTAATTTCCGCTCGGTGAAGCAATTGGAGAGAGAAGAGACACGGTCCAGTCGGATAGAAACTCCACTTACTTACTAAAAGACACTACACTAAGGCGATAGTCAAAGTCGATTTTAAAGGTTACAGCGACGTAGCAGATGTTATAACTAAAGGATATAAAACGTATACCACTCAATATATTAAACAGTTTGTACGCACGTGTACGGATTAAAAAAAAAAAAAAGAACAAATTTAATCGGAAATAACTGAATTACAATAAAATACAATTAATTGGTATCTGCAGTAATTGCTACTTGAAAAAATTACCGGCAAACGAAAAACATTGGTCCAAAAATGGAAAGAGAAATTTAGCGGTTAGACGTTTTTAACAGTACAATTTTTTATTTAAAAAAAAGGTATTTTTTCATTTTATTATTCTTTTAACAATTTTTTCTTTCTTTCTTTTGCTTGGCATTTCTCCCGCCACCACCCCAAAAGCATACGACCAAATTATTTGTGCCACAAACGGCTAATGAGCCTAAAACAGTTTAGCGACCAGTATCCTACTAAATAGCTCCTAGAGCTTACCTAAAAGCGTGAGCGGATTAAGCGCGGTGACATACGCCACCGGCTTACGTGTCCCAACCGCTCACTTGTCATATATTTGCTAAAATGGGTAGGCGCACCCCGTCAACTACTAAAAATATATATGACATACATAAATTAAAATATATTTTGTTAAGACAGCAATTCGCTGCCACGCCTAGGTCGCTGAATGCCAGTAAGAACCTGTCCACCATATTAAAGCTTTTGGAGCCTTAATTGGCTGATGGTCAGCCATGTATATCTCTAGATTAGCTTCTCACAGCATCGGGGTAGGAGTCTTTTCCCTTAGGTAAACTACTACTTAGGTGAACAAAGCAACCGCATCAAGGAACTGCTACACGGTCCGACAATACGGCCGACGCCATATTGACTCGCCGCTTGACTGGCCAATTTTCCCCTTGACCTCTAAGTTCTAGGGCGGCCCGGTCAGCCCCCCTCCCCATCCAAGAGCACGGCAGTCAAACATCAGGTGTTGATCTGACTCCCTGCAGACACACAGCTCATCAGCTGCCAGGCGGAACCGAAACAGATATTGGTTTAAATTAATATGATTGGTGAGCACCTGGACATCCCCCTTAAAAACCATCTCGAGGCATACCATCCCCCCAGATCCTGTATAAACTTATACAAGGATCTATCAAATTTTAGTAAAAATATGAAACAGCATACGTAACAAGACAGAGAATATAGAAAAAGTCCTCTGTACTCCATGGCAATACTAACTATTGAAACTACGCCATTTAATCCGAATTTTCTTCTGAACCCTTATAGTAATTTTTTCTAGCGTAGATATAAATATTTGTTACTCCTTCGAACATAAAACTTCAATTTTTTTTTTTAAATTGAACATTTTGATTCGGAACGTGAAGACAGGTGCGTCCCATTTTCCTGTACCTTCAAATTGTTATATGTTCGATTTGTACGGCCAACAAGTGTTAATTAGAACAGAATGATGGCCAGAAAAATTTTATATAGCATTCACATATTTAAACGAGCACTTTAAACAGCTAAGATTAAACATAATTGGTTCGCCCAGACCTTGAACTGTCAACCACCAACATACGAAGGGTTCAACTAACAATCTACTTGACTCCGACAAAACATAATAATAACAGTTATAGACAAAACATTGTAAATTAATTTGTTGTTTTACAGTAATTGTTCTAGCCTTTCTTATGAGAATAACACAAAAGTAATGCACCTGCGATATCAGACAAAACCGCCCAGACATTGTAGTGAACAGTGTAAATATAATTTGTATTTTGGTTGATTAGACATACCGATTTGCAACCGAATATTTGACTCGTCAAAAAAGATTATAGGAAATCACTATTACAAATCATTCAATTTCAAATCATTGTAAATCTAGCATTCTATGCAATCTTCTTGAAACGACTAGATTACTTCCTTTATCTTTTAAGTTACGATAAGGAAAATTATACTGTTTTTATTGGAGTTATTTATTTTTTCTCTTTTTACACGACTGTCCAGAAAGTAGTGTAATGTATTTAAGGTGTAATGTTTATTCCATCCGTTCAGCTCAACGGCTGAATGGATTTAGATGTATGACGCCGCGTTCGAATCCTTTCATTACCGAAAGTGTCATAGGCTACATAAATATGTATTTACATGTTTAAATCTCTTTTTACACGACTGTCCAGAAAGTAGTGTAATGTATTTAAGGTGTAATGTTTATTCCATCCGTTCAGCTCAACGGCTGAATGGATTTAGATGTATGACGCCGCGTTCGAATCCTTTCATTACCGAAAGTGTCAAAGGCTACATAAATATGTATTTACATGTTTAAATCTCTTTTTACACGACTGTCCAGAAAGTAGTGTAATGTATTTAAGGTGTAATGTTTATTCCACCGTAGCGCAGCTCAACGGCTGAACGGATTTAGATGTACGACCCCGCGTTGGAATCGTTTGATTACCGAAAGTGTCATAGGCTACATAAATATGTATTTACATATGCATGTTTAAATATATATTTTAAAAATTGAAAAAAATCTATCAGATGAAGAGTCCTTTTTGAATAATTCGTATCTGAACGCTTCATTCTGAACTATTCAGAAACCTCTTATATCATACGTGTAAAGTTGTCTTACTAGTGTTTTTACACGACTGCCCAAAAAGGATTGTAATGTATTTAGGATGTATGTATTGTATGTTTTTTATTTCACCGTAGCAACTCAACGGCTGAACCGATTTAAATATATGACCCCGCGTTGGAATCGGAGTTGATAGGCTATATTTAAGTTTAAATAAATTTAAAAAAAGTTATACTACATACAAACTTGTCACCGTCATGCTCTTTAATTATTCTATATTAAAGAGCAATGGTTATCAGCAATGTATTTTTTTCGGCAATCATGTTTCTTACATTTTTTATTTCTTCTTTAAATTACTTCACATTTCCTTCCGGTTTAGTCAACACTTTATTTTGTCATTTAGACACAATAGTTACGTTTACAATTTTATATTATTTTTTTAAACACGAATATTATTAATTTGGATGTTGATTTAAAAGGTTTTACATAATTTTTTGGTACATAAATATCGATTACAGTAATACAGGATATCCCATTTTAAAACGCAACCCACCAATCAGCCTTCTATAATATTTGAATTGACTGCCCGACTCTCCTATACTTTACTGGAACCATCAAAGTGGACATCGCGCCGACGCTATGGACTGCTACTGATAGCAATAACAAAGCGATCGTAACGCTTAGTGCATCATTAAAAAGAAGACGGTGTTTTCAAAAGAAGTGTTTTTGTTTTTTAGTCGTACTTCAGCACGCGATTAGTAGTTCCAGTGCAAGAATCTTTTTGCCGTTAAGTACCGTTATAAACCAGCACCAAACAAGACATCAGTATTGGGGGTTAGCAGCTAAATTTAGAGAGAGATTCTGTTAATAACAAGGAACACAAAAGATCGGTGACAGTGTGGAATGCAGACACAGTTTCTGAAATCAAAGATCGATTAACTGCCTCCCCAAAAAAAAAGAATCGATTAAACGCTTGTCAATGAAATTAATTTACCAAAAATCAAGCGTTCAACGGAAAACCAAAAAAAAATTAAACTTACAAGCGTAATTCAAAGAGATCATCAACTTGTTGATCCGAACAAAGAAAAACGGCTAGAATACAGTCATAGATTCGTGCGTGAGGGTATTCCTATTATGGATTCGATTTTTTCTTCATACACGAGGCGTGGTTTCATTTGGACGGCTACGTTAGTCATAACAGTAGGATTTGGAGCGTTGAAAACCCCCACTCGTATCGTGAAAAACAATTTCACCCGCAGAAGATGGGCGTATAGTGTGTGATATCACGAAAGAAAATTATCGGTTCACTTTTTTCGAGTACACAACTACTGTATAACTATATATGAATATTTTATCATAATTCATTGCACTGTTGGAACAGGAAAATCGATACTGCCGGTTCCAACACGACGGTGCAACATTCAACTTCTGATTTCGTTAATGAATTGTTTGGTAATCGCGTTATTGGTCGTGGTTTACAGACACCAAGATCTCCATATTTCATTGCGCTAGATTTTTTCTTTTCGAAAGAAAAAGCCTACAGCAAAAAACTAAGAAAACACTTGAAAAACTGAAGGTAAAAATCGAACAAACTGTTTTAAATATCGATCCCACAAACTCCGAAAATAGTCGCAAGAAACACAATGAAAACGGTGGAAACGTGTATTCATGAAGACGGCGGTCACTTCCAGTATTTACTCTAGAATTTAAAATAATGGGAAAATTAGTGAATAAAATATTTTATTTAATAACATACAAATGTCTTTTTTTTTTTAAATATATCTACTGACGTAGATGGGTTTCGTTTTATATGGGACACCCTGTATGTTAATGATGTTAAAATGTTTCTCTCTCACTCTCTTTCTTTCTCTATTCTATTCAGTTGTTTTAATTTCTACTTGAAATTATGTTAATCAAATTATAATTAGTTTAAAAAAAAAAATCATGTATTTTGTAAGATTCCAGTAAAATATTTGAAAATAGATATTTCTATTGTAACAGTAGATATTATTCTTTAAATTTATAAATAAAATAGTTTTTTTTATAAAAAAAAAAGTAATAATAATTTATTTCTTAGTTCAAATATTAATCATATAAAAAAAATAATTGTTTTATGAAAAATTACATTTAGAATGATCAAGTGACCTGCAGGGTAAGAATCTGTCCTGTCGCTCTAAACTATTCCTATCACTGCACTGTTCACAGTTCTAATAGTAATTGAAATTCGCCAGGTAGAACTTCTACACCCACCAAGGGCTGAGCTAGTGGTAAACTCGTCATCACAAATCATCTGATTTCGAAATAGAAAATTCTAAGGTTCAAATCCTAATAAAGATAATTACTTTTATAAGGATTTGAATACTAGATTGTGAATATACCGTTGTACTTTGGCGGTCTGGTTTCAATTAACCACACATTTCAAGAACGGACGACCTGAGACTGTACAAGAATACATTTCATTTATATTCATTCATATATATCATCCTCTGAAGTAATACCATACGATGCTTCCGGAGGTTAAACAGATAAAGAAAGAAAGTACAACTACTGCGCGTCTATATTTTTACACTTTCTAAACTTTGACGAGCAGAAACTACTCATATATAAGAAAACGTAAAAAGTAATATGCGGCGAAACTATATACCCATTATCTAGGCGAGGTAATAGCAAATTCTTCACTTATAAAAGTCATTAAAAAATAAACCTTACTATGGTACACGCGCTTTCAGTATCCACTAAAATGGAAAAGTAATCAGGAAATAACCACTGACCGATATATATAATTTTTTAGTATACAAATTTTAATTAAGTATCAAACTTATCGGAAAAGATGTAACAATAAAACACCACTAGTATTATCGGTTTACAAACGAACAAGATTAAGAAGTTTCCTGTAATGTAAAATTATAACATATTCGCACGCATATACGTACGTAAACGATGAGGATTAATAATAGATTTGTAGGCGCGTACAGCAATAGCGTATCGTAGAGTATTTTAAAGTAAAATACAGAAGATATAAAAAAAAAACCAGAAAAAGAAGGTTATATAAATTCATTGAATAAAAAGGCGTTTTGTTTAGAGCGGTTTTTGTGGCGAAAAGATGAATTTCAGGACTGCTGCCAGCTAATTAAAAAAGGTTTCAGTCAGACTAGAC
Source organism: Lycorma delicatula (assembly GCF_047948215.1). Classification (NCBI taxonomy): domain Eukaryota; kingdom Metazoa; phylum Arthropoda; class Insecta; order Hemiptera; family Fulgoridae; genus Lycorma; species Lycorma delicatula. Next base: position 66,479,542 of record NC_134466.1, read on the forward strand.
GGTAGCTCTTGAATTCTTCTTCCTTATCCGAAACAGTACTCTACGGTTAGCAGCTTTTCCCCACTCTTTCTTTTATATTCTCTACTCGGCCTACCTACTATTCCGAATTCACTTTACACATTTTATTCTCTTCTTTTTTCTTTCCCATTGTTTCTCTCTTACTCATCCCCTTCCTCTCTTCCATTTCCTATTTCCTTTATCCTTTTTTTTTAAACTTTCCTACCATCGTGGTTTAAAATAAAAAACACAAACCGTTCGTTGGGAGCTTTTATCTTCTTCCACAAGAATATAATTAAAAGACTTAAAACTCGATGAATTTTATATGCTAGCCTTGGAATAATTTTAATGATGCGTGTATTCTCGTTACGCTGCTATTTATTTTGTTATAACACGTTTCTTAGTTTCCTTTTAACGTTCTTGTTAATAAAAAGACAAACGGTTTATAATTATTAACAAAGTAGGTGAAAAGATAAAGATGCTAAGATTTGCTGAAGATATAGTAATTCTAGCCGAGAGTAAAAAAGATTTAGAAGAAACAATGAACGGCATAGATGAAGTCCTACTCAAGAACTACCGCATTAAAATAAACAAGAACAAAACAAAAGTAATGAAATGTAGTAGAAATAACGAAGATCGACCACCAAATATAAAAATAGAAAGAGAAAAGATTACGGGGGTAAAAGAATTTTGTTATTTGGAAAGTAAAATTACTAGAGATGGACGAAACAGGAGCCATATAAAATGCCGAATAGCACAGGCGAAACGAGCATTCAGTCAGAAATATAATTTGTTTACATCAAAAATTAATTTAAACGTCAGGAAAAGATTTTTCAAAGTATATGTTTGGAGCGTAGTTTTATACGGAAGTGAAACTTGGACGATCGGAGTATCTGAGAAGAAAAGATTATAAGATTTTGAAATGCGGTGCTACAGGAGAATGTTAAAAAACAAACGGTTGGATAATGACAAATGAACAGGTGCTGCGGCAAACAGATGAAGAAAGAAGCATTTGGAAAAATATAATTAAATGAAGAGACAGACTTATAGGCCACATATTAAGGCATCCTGGAATAGTCGCTTTAATATTGGAGGGACAGGTAGAAGGAAAAAATTGTGTAGGAAGGCAACGTTTGGAATATGTAAAACAAATTGTTAGGGATGTAGGATGTAGGGGGTATACTGAAGTATAGACGTCACGCCGAAACCAGTCAAAATGAATTCAGAGATGGTCAAAATGGATATTTCCATTGAAATTTGAAAACCGATATTTTCGCGATCACAATACTTCCTTTACTTCGAACAAGGAAGTAAAAATGTAGACATTTTTGTAAAATGTCCACAGTAATTACTGTTATAACAAATTACAATTACATTAATGAATATGTTATTGTAATAAAAACAATAGAATCATGTGTTCAGCGTATTACATCAAAACATTTTCGTTATAAAATTTGGATATAAAATATATTTTTTTAGAATTTAAAAAAATGTATAATATTGAACTAGTTTTATTAAAATAAATTTTAAAATACGATAAAGAATTTTAATTTAGTTATCACAACAAAAACAGTGAAAAAGAATCCGGTTTATTTTTCGATACATAAAAGAAGGTATAAGAAAAATATTGTCGAGAGTATAAGTAAAAATATCTACGGCCCGAAGGGATTGTTTCCCAATTTTTTTTTTTTTTGATCTCGTTGGGAATAAAGCAATTTATTTCAAACCACATACGATTTA